>NC_092028.1:5462743-5765243 GCF_042242105.1 Pempheris klunzingeri
AGTTGCTTGATATCCACTGCGGTTGGATTGTCAGTATCCGGGTATCGGAGTATTGTGGTATCGCATAATCACGACAACGCAACCTATTTGTTTGAGATGACATGCTTCATCTATAAACCAGCGTGCAGAGCTCTTTAATCATATAGCTTTAGTAGAAAGACGTGCAAATGAATCCAGGAGGGCAGAGAGGACTGAGTTTAAGTTATTGTTTTATCCTCTGGCTCTGTCGCTGTCCTGAAAGGAGTCAGGACCTTAGTCAGGACCTCACTAAGTGCAGTTAAAGTTGCCCGGCCAATGTGGTGTGTGGTGTCACTTCAGATTTATATAGACAGCGGTCTGACACCACAGATGAGACAGAAGAGACGTCAGGGCCGACACCTGTATCCCAGAGGAGAGGAGAGCCACACGATACCGTTCCTGTGAGTAGGCTCATCAACAGACTAATCAGAATAAGTAACAAGACCTAAAATAAAATCTCCAAATTCTTAAAAAAATTGGGAGTTGGGACTGCATTGGCTACAGAGGTATATATGTATTTGGTGGTTAAGTAGTTTATAGATTAGGGCAACACCTCAACCCTGTTTAGTGGCCCAAGCAAGATGGGGCCCAGTATGGTCAGGCATGTTTCAGATGTGATAATCATATCCAGATTATGCAATCCATCCAGAACCAGATGTAAAACCAAACTTGAGGGTGTCGTTGAAGTTTTCAGTAATCGGCCGATCAGTAGGGCTTCTAAGATTCTATTATTAGTATATGATTTTGGTGGCCTACATATGTTACGATGAAGAGATGTAGTAGTGACATTTTGTTTTGTGAGCCAGGTGTGAGATCAGGTGCTTTCTGGGACATTTCACAAATTAGGTTTACTGTCAGCAGGTGTCCTGACTCCTTGCAAGAAACAGAAACAGGTAACAGGTATTTTTCACTTTCCACTGCAGCGAATCGGAGCTGTTTTCGATAAGCAGAGCAGTCACCACAAGCCATCCTAACACTGGTGATCGAAGTTGGGTTGACTGCTTTGAAAAGCCAGTTTGAAATATATGTATCAGAGACTGAGAAATCAGAGAATGAACGGATTTAAACAGATAAACAATGAGGAAGGTCGAAAAAACAGCAGATATCGATTTCATAGAAATCTCTATGGGCGTCACAGGAAGCAGCGTCATGGCACGAACAAGACTGTTGAGGCGGTGCAGCAATCAATCAAGAAAACACACCCTACAGTAATAATTCTATAATCCCTCCTCAATAATATAAATAAACTATTATCAACACAGTTTGCTTTTTATCTTAACATCTAGAGGCCATTTGACAAATGACTACTTAAGACTCGGCTTCACCACTTCACCACTGCCAATAAAATCTTGCGGAATGCAGCTTTGAATAATAACGCACACACACAAACATACACACACACACACACAGTGTTCATCTCTGCATAGCCGCAATACATCAGCAGACATCAGGAGGATTTGTGTTGCAGCAGAAAGCCAGCAATGTTAGCAGCACACAGCCACAGCCCTGAAGTCACGCGGGACTAGAAACGTTATGCAACGGCTGTGATGAACAGAGCTGAGCTGCGCCCCGCGTGCACGCTGAACGCCCACGGAAAATAGCAGGGTTCCCAAGCAGCGCAGGCAGGCTGTAAATAATGCATGTCAGGACAAGAACGCACGCACACACAGCCTCCCTGCTTTTTTAAAATGAGTCGTCTTGGAAACAAAACCATATAATTTGGGATACAGCGTTTCAAACAGACTTGGAGAATATGTGTAGAATGTTCCAGCAGATTCTCTTACAGGCAGACTCCAGGCGAACATTATTTTCTATTCTCAATCATCTAAATGCACATATGTGACCTTTTTACATTTAAAAGAATGCAGTCCAGGATTCGCTATAGTCGGCCGAATATTGAATAATTGAAACCTGTAGTCAGAAAAACAACTCTGGCTCTTGTGGTTAAGTCTTGTTTTTCTATTTTAGTTTCACACAGCGGGCTCACCTTTAACAACTGTAGATGATCATTTTTACTTGTTATTCCAAAACAATCTACACTACTAATTTGTGATTAATATATATGTGTGTGTGTGTGTGTCAAGCTAACAACAATTATTAAAAATATTTACACCACATACCCAAATAAATGATTCATTTTACAACATAATGATACAATTTAAAACAACAAAAAATATATATAAAATACATATGAAATTTGTATATATAACATTTGTGTGTGTATATATAAATACACACACATATACATACACACATACACACATATATATAACTGTTTCATAACCTTTATTTAGACACAGTTAATATCCCAGTAGAAATTAAAAATGGAAAATATAACAGGGCGTTAGTTGCTAAGAAATTAATAAGAATTGCTTTGAACCATGTTACATGTTCTTTAAAATCTGGAGGTTGTGTAGGTCTATGTGACTGGTGGAAAAAAAACCAAGCCATATTAGCTCATGAGGCTCTATTGAATCGAAGGAATGGAAGGATTTTGGGAGGAATTTGAAAGGCGCTCTTGGTCCATTAGCATTCACTTTATCAGATCCTGGGGGAAAAATAACACCTGTTGAGCATCAGTCAGCTTTCTACTGCACTGCACAACTAATCTGGTGAAAACTGATGAAAAGTTATTGAGGGTGAGCATGGCTCTATGTCTTAAACCTCATATGCTGGCACATCTGTGTCATGAAAGGTCTGCTGCGTTGGCTGCTAGCAGTTCATGCCGATGCAGTGCAGACAAAAACCACCTGGATCAGTCTGGTACTGAAGTTTGAATCTGCTATTCATGACTGATCTGATGAGATCTGAAGATCGGAGGAAGTGTTTTTGATATGATTTCTTAACAAATTTATGGAGATGTTACTCAAATTACACTTTTAAGTATTAGACTGAATTTACAAGTATGCACAAAACTTTTTTGCAGATAAAAATGTAAATGTACCAGATTACAAAAATAAGATAACAAGTATAGAACTCTATATTCAAGCACATCTTTGTGAATGGTTTAATATTCTACATCTGTACAGCAGGTTAGTAGCCCTGAGCAAAGTAAGTCACAATCATTTCAGTTTTGTGCCTGGAACCTCTCTTGTCTACTTGACAATGTAATGTGTAGCATTAACTCTCTGTGTCTGTCTGGTGTGGTCATGTGCTGGTATGAATATCTGGACGGCTAAAATTCTCGTGTCAACTGCCTGACGTTCACAAGCTGACAAAACTAATAAATTCAGATCAGGAGAATAAACAAAACAGAGCCGTGTATCTGTATTAGAATATCACGAGGTGTCTGTGGCCTACAGTAGACTCAATACAAAGCACAAGAAAACAGAACGGGAGGCTGCATTAACATCCAACTTGTAGTATCAACACAAAACTTTACATACAAACATTCTCAGTAGACATACTGTCTGTAAATCAGTAGTGTGTGTAAAGTAACTCAGATGTGCCTTATTGTGTAATTCCTTGCATTAGTTGCTGACAATAGTGACTATTGATGATCAGCTTACATTTAGTATAGCATTAGCAGAAATAGCAGGTGGCTAGTTGCACACAATTCAAATGTGTTGGCTGGAACAAATGACATGATCAGATTTTAGTATTCTAAGACTGTAGTGTTCTAATACCTAATGTTGTGTTCACATATGTGCAAACAAGCAGGTGTATTTGTGTTCCATACTCAGCCATGCTTGGACAGTTATTTTCTCATGTTGCTAAGATACGGCCACATGACAAAGGAGTTCATCTCTGAATGTTGTGTTTCCATGCATTGTCTTAGCTTATTAAGGTTGAACCATAGAGAATTGGGAAGCTGTTGGCCACAACAACTCTCTTCTTTTTTTTGTCTTTTCTTGTCTGAAGTTCTTTCACCTGTTTGGGTGGAGTAGAAAACAACCCCGTTCTTCCATTCCATGAAGGACTCAAAACAATGATTCACAGACGCATCTCATCTGCCATCACTGCAGTTAGAATTTGGTTTAGGTTAAAGCAACTAAAACAGCCCAGTTAAGGTTAGGGAATAAAAGCACTGTTGGTAAGAGACAGGGAGGCCACATCGCTACAAACACATCCAGCACAGCCAGAAACGAGCAGTTAGATTATCAACTTTGGCCAGCGTGGCCCAAGCCATGTGTCCATCAGTCCACACCTGGCATTAGAATGCACCACCACATGCATCTTGGGTGATTCCCTGCTCTATATGTGAATATGTGTATATAAAATGTTTTGGTGAGGGTTTTGGACCGGGGGGGACAGACTGTGACAGTAGCGCTGGCGGTGGCTGATACAAGGGAAAAGAGGGCACATGCCCAAGAGAGTGTTGGGCAGAAGCCTGGTTGTGATATGAATATTCCAGTTTCTGTTGTACTGACTCTCTCAGCCCAAATGGAAATCAGACAGCGTACTTCATGTGTACTCTTTCCACCAGAATTCATTCTCCTCTTGTTATTCTTGTTGCTTTCGACATGCACATAGTACACCGCACGTAGTTCTGCATTCCCACAGGATGCCAGTTGAGTAGGTGCACCTTCAGTGTGGCCTAGGACACATTCACAGTGTTTATGTGCGTCTAGACCACCTCCAAATGTGGTTTGAGTGATCTGACCTACGTGTGCCTGTATTTTGAGTCGTCAACTTGTGAACCGATTAGCCAATAGGTATGTTAAAGCTAATATGAACAGGGAGAACTGCACTTACTGTAATTGGTGATATTTTTATGTGTTACAATTAGCTCTACTTTTATAATAAAGGGTTGCTAATGTGGCTGAACAGTTTTTACTGTTTGTTTACACCCTGTCTGATTGTCTGACTGCTCGTGTTTCTTACCTCTCCTTGTTATCATAACTGATAAAACTGATGGCTAGTGCCACAACATACAACCCAATCAACTGAATTTCTAAAGCTTCTTAAGGGAAATAAAAGAGGGAGAGACTGTTCCCGTGACTGATGGTCACATATATTTATTCTACGTCTTTGTATGATTCAGAAGATCATTTAAATGTGTGTTGTGCTATACATACACCATGTATGTATTTAGTATTTTTAATATTATGACTTTATGTGCTACATGACTACTGTGACATTACAGCTTTAAAATCTATGTAATGAATGACAGAATAAAGTCAACCAATAACGAGTGTGTGTGCAGTTCAGTTCCGATGCTTATTTACCCCAGCAGGCTAAATAACTCCACCATATTAATACAACTATACCAATTATCCCTGTGATTTCTGTGCAGTTGTTGTTTGCTGAAGAGGCACATTTACAATGCAAATGTCATTATCATCATTAAAGCCCGTCATCAATGTAAGCAAGCGGCCACAGCCGTACCAAAAAACAACAACAACAAGAACTCTCCGGCTGCTCCAATTAGCTGTCATTAAGTCCAGCGTCCCCATGCAATCAGCCTCACACACACACACACACACACACACACACGTATGGGGAGAAGCAGTCAATTGTCACATTTTCAAAGCAGAACCAAGGCTGGATTACCGACCGGGCACAGAGTGCGACAGACCCAGTTCCCCTGAGTTGCACATTAACGTCCTGGTTTACTGCGCGTCAACTGGTTTGTACTAATGTAATTGAAAATTTGGTGAAATAGTATGAAATGCTAAAGCATAAATCACTTGACATGATAGAACATGATAGGTCTTGAAGGGGGGTCAGTCCTAAATGAATGTGTGTCTAATGAAACACCACACAGAAAACCTGGGACCAGGCAGTGTCCAATTATAGACCTACATACTGCACAGAGACTGAGAGGAATGAGGGGGTTAACAGGGCCCAGCAGCTCATTTGTGCCCCTGGGCCACTAGCACTTTTTCGGCCATGGCTGTAACCAGCAATGCTTGATGATTAATTTGTCATGGAAGCAGTCATAGATTCATTTTCTGCTGATCAAACTAATCAGTTAATCAGCTAACTTTAGGTCATTAAATCCCTGCAGCCATCTGAAGGCAGCAGGACACATATGTTGATAAATCTGCAGCCTCTAATTCAAGAAGTGCCGCAGTAGAGCGCAGTGCCATTATACACCGTGTTTACCTTCATTAAATCATGTGCAAACAACGGCAGGCTGGTCGGTTAGCTCATTAAACCTGTGCATCACAGCCTCCTTTCTTCCTTTCTCCTTTTTGAATTAAGCATTCCATGTTTTATTCCTGAGATGCATTCGGAAGCAAATGCAACAGTGTCAGATTTTAATATATGATGTAACCATTTGCAATATGAAATACAGTAGAATTATGACCGCAACAGCACAGGACTGATGTGATCCTGTGGACGACCTATGAATATTTGTTTATTTTATATTATTTGTGTTATTTGTTTCTATCACCTTTGTACTAATTATCCCCACGAGGTGTAAACCTGGCAGTGATCATGTGTTTGGTCCTCTGTGTGTGTGTGTGTGTGTGTGTGTGTGTGTGGGTGTGCATTTGTCTGTCTGCTGCTAATCTCCGAAAATAATGGATAGATTACCCTGATATTTTTTGTGCACCTTAATGCCGGTATGCTGAACAGCCTCTCACAGCTGCAATGATTCACAAGTTTTGAAAAAACTGTTTCATTCATTGTTTTATATTGTTATTGTCTGCTGACATCCCCCCCTCCCTTCACTGACCAGTAGGGGCCACAAGTCATCAACAACTATGTCAGGTTGACGCCTTACCTAGACGGTCTTTGTCATGGCTCAAAGACTGACATCCATAGAAAAGTTTGGTCTGGACTTGAACTGGAGTATCTGCAGATTACATCACTTGCAATACAAATAATGTGTAACATTCAAAATAATAGTTTGTAGGTGTTGTCCTTCCCTGGTAAGTCATTCACTTCTGAATATTTAATACTTATACTTATATGTTGTGATCCCTGTCTGTGTAGTACCTCTTTATAACCTGAACTTGTGTGAACATTTGACACCTGATGGTGCTACAGTGCATATTTTTGACACAGATGACAGCTGAAGAGCCAAGAACATTCTGGGCTCTATTTTCCTGAAATACAATAGGGTGCAGGCACAAAAATGAATGGGCATGGCCAGCAGACAGACCAGGCTGGGCACAGCATGGAGGAGAGGCTGAATGCATTATAAGTAAGAGGAATACAGAATGAACTAATGGACAAGTGTCAGTGACAGGTGAAAGACGAGTAGAGAAGCCGAGGTCTCTGAGAGAGAGAAAAAATAAATCAATCTGTATGAAGCACCAGAAGTTCCAAAATTAAAAAAATACACGACACCCCAAATATTATAATACATCAGCAGACAGGTGTTGACAAAGTGTGTTGGTGCTGCAGCTGCTGCAAACAACCAACGGGCTAATTAATACGTTTAGAGTATGCGGTTCTTGCTTTAAAGCCCAATGAACATAAACAAGTCTCTTTGTAATATATCGGTCCTTCTTTACCCAGTGGAAAAAGGAAAATACAAATGGAACAGTGTCTAACACAAACAAAGGCAAATTACTTGGATTTGATTTGGATAGTTGATTTCCTAGTTAGTGTTAAAAAAAAATACAAAGCGATTTAATCTAATTAATGAAGTTCTCCCCACTTTGCCAACCGTGACTGAAGCCATGGAGGACTTTGGAGAGGTGTAAGAGTGTGCCTCTGCCGTTCTGAGCAAAAGGAAACACAAGCAAACATAATCCACTAAAAACATGGATGTGTTCCTGCCTCCACAATCTGCACGTATCAGTGAGCTTTTATTTAGTCTAAAAACATCATCATTTATTATCTCCTGCCGTTGATTACCCCAACAGCATCCTGAGCCATGAGCCGTGTTGCTCCAGAAGATTTGACTGTTCTGAGTAAAAGCTTTTCAGTACGACACAGAACATTAATCACCTTTAGATCCAGACCATCCCGGCACTGCATCGAGAGATATTCATAATTAATGACGTTGTTGCTGCTGTGCCATCTCCATTATGCACAGCCCTTCTCTCAAATCAGAGACTGTATCTATGACTACATGAGTTTAATCAACTGCTCGGAAAAGATCTGAAATTTTACAAGATGTTGTGGAACATCAGTAAATCAGACATTGCAGTGGAACCCTTGGTCACAGGACTACACTCATGTGGATGCTATATTATTGAGCACTGACTGTGCTCAAAATGTCCCATTGCATGCTTATGACACATATATAATATCATATTATAACAGCATTAAAGTCATAACTACCCTCTGAGCATGACCACTAGCCAAACAGTAAGCTAAAAGCTAATGAGGTTCTACTTTTCCATGCAATCATACATACATACACAGACATGCACACATATAAAACAAACAGCAGTCACAGCTTGATAACACAGGAGTCCTATTTGATAAAATGAAGGCGACACAGATCAATATATAGAAATGGATCACCCATGCTGTAAAAGATGCTGTGTGTATGCATGTGTGTGAGTATGTGTGTGTGTGTAGTAATATCAGCCTCTGCACTGGCCACATTATCCTTTAGTGAATCTGTCACTTCACATTTTGTCTAACACGATGCTGAGGAGGCCTCAGACACACACACACACACACACACACACACACACACACACACAAAGCAATGCTCACAAAACGGCTGAACAAGAGCAAGTCAGTCAGTAAAGCAGTCAGTCTGTTACTATTTTACTTGTACATGTGCAGCATTAGTTTCTCTCTGCTCCTTCATGCTGCATGAAACAACATTCTAATCCCACTCTTATTGCTAAAGAAAAAGGCTAAATGTGTTCTTTTCTGAGGCAGCCCGGAGCACTGTTCTCCTTTAGTCTCAGTCCTTGTCATGCTCCATCACTTGGTGTAATAAGAGAAAAGATCATTTGTTCAGAGGTACCACTCCAGACATTAGAGCCAGTGTCTAGAAATGACATCAGTGTGGAGCCTAACCTGGGCATTACTTTTCTGTCAGTCTATCAATCAACAAAGGCAACCATTGAGTTTTTAATCTGAAGTTTCTGGTTACAACTGACACAGACGAGGATACAATCACATTAACACAGTGCATGAGAGCAGGTTGGAGTCTCTAATGTCATAAGATATTAACCCAAGTGATGACACGTCACTATAATAAGGAATGCTCAATTTTTCAAACAGTGCATCACTGGCCAGCCGCCAAATTGGAGTCCAAGCCTGTCTCCTATACTACTAACTCATTTTCCCAACAAACTTTCACAGACTAGAATTTACCAACACCTCTGGTGTTGTTTTGATTGAATGCGTTTACAGAAAACATATTCAAAGTTGTGCTTCAAATGATTGTGAAACATTTTCTGTAATAAACCAAAGCCGTGCTCTCTTCCTAAACTTAATCAAACCCTGTGAATGCCAAACCATAAACATTAAAACGTTAAATCATGCTCTCGGCACTATGACTTGATATTGTAAAAAAAACAAATGAATATGTTGTCAGTGAAAATGTACTAATGCATTTAGTATCAACATGTTGCAGCTTTCAGATTTGCTTACAGCATTTCTTCAATAAAAAAGAATCCACAGTGTATTTTCTGCCGTGGGACAGCAGGGCAGATATGTTGGTGATTAATCCTGCTGGTCCTCAAATCTGCGACTTTTCAATCAGTAGCCCACTTCTGTAAACTCTAGGACCCCACATTGTGTTTAACAATATAATGACTTTTCCTGTATTTAGGACACACATGCACAATTAGAAACAGAAAGATGGGGAGCTTCCGGGTTCGTGGTTGACATGTTCAACGACTGAGGTGTCGACCGTCAAGCCAAACTATCTATGTAACAAATCAGTCGGTCTTATCGTATATCAATCCAGCATCTGTCATCAAAGCAGTCTGTTACCACTGAAACATAGTCATTAACCAGTCAGTCAATCAATAAGTCAGCTGTCAGACAAAATTAAAGCCCAGTGGTGACATGATGTGTGACAAACAGTGGGAAATGTGAAGTAGAAAATACTTTTGGTCATACCTTTATGGAGTCGAATGCATTCATCACGTCCAGCAGGGAAAGAGAGAGAGAGAGAGAGAGAAGAAACATAAGCATTAATCTTTACACACAGGTTATTGTTCTGCTTACCAGTGACCATAATAGAACATTCACTTCAGCTTTTATGTCATTCAGATAGCATTTTCAGCATGTGATTGATATGGTCAAGCACAAAAACACAAACATCAGATGTGATTTCAAAGCCAATAACAACAGGAAAGAGTTAGACCTACAAGTTAGACCCAGCTTTGGATAAGACTAAATATAGATTATCGCCCTTATTATCAAGTACCATCGAGTTGTGCAGTAGATAGTCGTTTGTTGGTATCTTTTTTGTTTGTATCAGGCCAGTGTTGTAAAGCATGACGTGGATTAAAATCAACTTGAATCACTCTAATGTCACTGTATGTAAGAACTCTCACTCCCTCTCTCTCTCTCTGTAAGTGTATATTAATGCCCTGAATGATGCAGTGACCCTGTCATACTAAATCTACTGCTATGCGATCACACACCCTGACTCAAAACCCTACCTCTACGTGTGTGTGTCTGTGTGTGTGTGTGTGCTGGCGTGCATGTGTGTGTGTGTGTGTTGGAGCCTTCAGAATGACACATGATAGAGTGCATGCTTTGCTCAAAAGACTGTTAACCTCGGCCTCCTCTACTGGCACTCAGCCAAGCAGAGAGAGAGAGAGAGAGAGAGAGAGAGAGAGGAAACGAGAAAGGAGGAACAAAAAAATTACTGTAAATATAACTTATTTTGAAATAAATTCTCACAAAGTGACTCCTGCTATGGCATGAAATAACCAACATCTGCACATATGAACGTAGATAGTAGATACCACATTGGCTTGGTTACTACGATGCTTTTTGAATTTTAAAAACCACAGAAAAGAATGAAGACCAGCCATTGGCCTGGAAAAAATAAAACTGCCTGCATTTGAAAGTACAGACTTACTAGGAAACTGGTACTTCATGGAGAGGACATTTCCTTGCTGCACTTCAGTGGTGAAGTTAGTGGATAAAGTTTGGAGATCTTTTGCTTAAGCAATACCATATTATAAAATACTCCATTACAAAACAAGTGGCACAATCAGAATTGTACTAGAACTCATCAGGTGGCTGAAATCCCCCCCGTCAGAGGGATATACTATGGACTGATGTATTATCATGTAAGCAGCATTTTAACGCTTTAGGTGGTTGAAGTGAAGCTAAATTCACTTGCACAGTGGTGTGTAGTTCAGTCTACAACTCTGCATCATATTTTAGAAGTTAAAACTTGATCTGCAAAGTAACAAGAAAGCTTTCAGCCATCTTGTTTCAAAAGGAACCACACTGCACTAAGAAAGAACTGAAAGTGTGGGAAGTTGAGGTTTTTGACATTTACTAAAAGAATGTCCTCCCATCCAATCATGTTTTCATACATACAGCATGAGCATTTCAACAAGTCATTGTTATATAAATGACTGGTGACGTCAGGCTTCTGTTGGATCTTATTGACAAGCATGATTCAACCAGGTAGAAGCAGTGAGCCCCACTCTGTGGGAAGATGTTGGAAATCAAGAAAATGTAAAATTGTTGCGTCACACGATGTTAAAGAAGACTGGAAATGATGGGGCGCAGTATTAAACACAAATAAGATGGATGAGGACACAAACATACTGAACATTTAACAATGTAGAGCTTACAGCTTCATAATGTGTTATCTTATATACACATGTCAAAGTGTCCATTATGAAGGATGCCCTGCCCTGCCCAAACACACACACACACACAAACACACTTGCAGGGTATTTAGCATATTGTGGTGCCTGCAGCCAGCAAATTAGTCACATCTGAAACAGTCTAATTAACCCAGAGGAGCTTAACCCACTTATCACAGCAAGCAGAGAGCGAGAGACATAGACAGAGATACACAAACAAAGAGAGAGAGTGACAGACTCGGACTATCTCCTTCACTGATTGATTTCTCTCATCAAGTGTGTGCATGTGTGTGTATTTACTTTCTTCAGACTGATTGATTGGCTTGCACAAAGCCAGCCCTCCCTCATCCTATACATTACTAAAACACATTACTTTTGCATGTACACACACACACACGAGACAAACACCACTGTTTTATTTCACAAGCTACTGTACGATACAAAAAGCATGAAAGTAGTGATGCAGAATCCTACATTTTCTTCTGATAATATTTAAATGTGTCCATCTGCCATGCATCCATGTAAATTAGTAAACGCACATTTGCATACAGAGTTGGAGCTAATTAGATGGGCGTGACCATCCCTGCTGCAGATGCTCCTGCCATTGTGGACCACTACATTGTCAGCTTTATCCTGATTTCAAATAGATTTATTAGATACTGCTGCTTAGTTACAGGTTGTTTATTGCAATGTTTCACCATCGTTTCAGCATGTAGTCTATGTCTATTCTAACATAAATACTTTAAATAAAGACTATTTCTGCTGTTTCTGAGCATTAACCTGTTCAGATAAATGTCCTCTCGCCAATACAGATCAATCCTCCGTCACCCATACAGATCAGTGCTGTCTTACCTTTTCAGAACATCATCAATGCAGATAATTCAGTGGTCAAAATGATCAATATCAGATAAATGCTACAACAGCTTGGTGCACTTTCTTTATGATCAGCTTTGATAAGTTAGGCAGATTCATGACTAAACATTAGTGTAGGGGAAAGACGGTGCTTACTGATGCAGTTAAACTTACAAGCTGTATAATTACATGTATGTTCATGAGAAGAGTGTCACCAGAAGTGGTTTGAACTTCCAAATTTCCTTTCTCTTGAATGGTTCTGGGATGAATTTACAGTTGATTAAGCTTGATTGAGGTCAAATAGATATCTGATCTGCCCAAGAGTCACAAAGTGATTGAGCGTAAACGGATTCTTAGTTATTATCTTAAGAATCATTCATCCTATCAACTTCACACTTGGTGGGTGTACTGCTAAGGACCCAAGGGAGTGCAATGTAGGGTGTGAAGTCGATCAAGTCAGTGGTTCTCGAGAACACTGCACGCAACCATAATGCAGTCCTCCATGGCACTGCAAGCAGCAATTCTGGGAGCCAAGCCATCAGCCTGCCCCAAACGGGCAGCATGTATTCCAAATTAATGGCCACTGCACTCTAAAAAAAAAAAAAAAAAAAAAAAAAGTCAGAGCAGCAAAGTGGTGCTCACACTGACTCTGACTCTGCTGTTGTACTGATGAAATTAGTGTAGTGAAAATGTAAATTGCATGTCCATTGTAAAGTCCTGCTGTAACCCTTTATATTGTCAGCAAATGCCCTTCTCAACTAACGTTTCTGCTCTGAGTCTCTGTTTCTGTATTAACTTTTCATAAGCATTCTATGTATATACTGTCTGCCACTTTTCACTGCAGCAAACACTTTTAATGAACTGAATATCCACTGTCTAGCAGATACATTTATATTAGTTCTTGTACTGTATGACTCTGAGATCCAGCAGTGAGACTCAGATTCAGACAACTTTATTTGACTCTGGACTCAGGTCCTGTGTGAACAGGTATTAGGCCCAGTAGTCTGCTTTGAGTAGTATAAATATCTATTTCATGGCAGTCTGATATGTTGCTGGGTGGATGTTACCAATACCAGTGTTGCCATTCTTTGTCCTTGAAAGAAGCATGATAAGAAGTGAAATAAAAATAACCTTGAGAACTATTGTATTATAAAATAGTGTGTACCAATGTACATCTGCCTCTACTACCCTGAACTTCTCTGTTTTGTCCTACTCTTTGTTTTGCTACAACACTGAGAGCTCTTTCACCAGAGAAGAGCTCATAAACAACAACAGCTGATTTATTTCCCACTTTTATCACCACATCTGTGGAATTACTGAACACTCTGCTCAAAGGGGCCCTCACCTTTGTACACACAGTGAAATGCCTGGAGAGAGGGGAACATGCTGGTGCACTTGTGCATCACTGCCAAATCTTCACTGTGGACTGGATGAACTTGATACTGGGATCTGCGCTGCAGCTTGCAGGCATCTGACTCTTCAGAACAGATCTCCACATGCAACTTTAACCCTTTATAGGGCACTCATTGAATATAACCCTAGACCATTACTGGTGGTCATTACAAGACTTTTTTACTTTTGAGAGTTTTTCAAAAAAATTTAAATTTTATGGTGAAAATCAAGGCCAATGAAGTTACCATATATGGTTTCTTGCTGGTCTGTCATGTAGCCTGATTGTTGCTGATTGGCTTGGAGAAATCTTGTAGTTCTACTGCCTCATGGTGAGGCAAGGGCCGGCATTTTGAACTCCCACTTAAGTTACCAAATATGGTCCCTCGGCTGATAAAGGGTTAAAGCAAGACAGATGTGGAGGAATCTGCTTCAACATGAACAGTTGAAGGTGTAATGATGTGGCACTGATCCTACAGCACTGTTCTCCTGATGTGGAATCTTCCTTACTGTAAACCCTTTTGCTCCCTTCATGAGTTCACTTCATTCATTCTAGTCGGAGTTTACAATCCAACGCAGGCCGACCTGCAGGAGGCACAGCACATACTGTGTGCACAGAAGTGGCATGGACCACAGCTGCCCAGCTCAGAGGTCCCCTCCTGCCCCACCACAAGATAGATTCTCTTCAAGAGATGGAACCCAATGCAGATGGTCAAGACTCAATCTTTCCATCCACCCTGAAGCCCTGTGGTGCTCACCTGTCTCTGGTGTTCACAGATATTTTAACACTTTCGAGACTGAGTCCTTTTCCCTGTGCTCTTCTCCATGTACACAGCTACACCCCTCCAGTCACCAGTCAAGCTCCTGAAGGTCGTAGATGGCACAATCCTCAATGGGCTCACCTCTAGTAAGGATCAGTCCACCTAAAGGTAGCTGATTGACCTTTTCATGACCTGGTATGGACAGAGCAACTTTGAGCTTAACGCTGTGAAGAAAGTGTAGAGGGTTGTAGATTTCAGTAAGAACCCAAACCCACTAACCTCTCAAGTCAACACTGTGGAGCTCTTCTGCTTCCTATGCGCACGTGATCAAGTGGGAGCTGAGTATCAGCTCCATCATCATAAAAGCTTAACAGAGGATGCAGCAGCTACACCCTACAGCAGCTGAAGAAGTTCTGCCAAAGAGAATGTTGGTGCGCTTCTACACACCCTCACCTTCTCCAACAGGATCTGGTATGCTGTTGTTTTTGCTGAGAAGATGTTTGGCTGCAACCTGCCATCTCTCCAGGACTTCCAGGGCCCTGAGGTGTGCAGGAAAGACTGTGGCTGGCCCCTCCCACCCTGGACACAAACTGATTCAGACAGTACCCCCCAGCGCAAGGCTGCAGTTCAAAACCTAATGTTAGAAGAACAGTTTCTTCCTGTCTGCAGCTGGCTTCATCAACAAGGCCTGGGACCCCCTGGTTATGGACTCTTATCATACCCCCACAGACACTACGCGTTACATTAACATACAGTCTCCACATCCGTCTCAATGCATTACAGTGATGCACATGTTTCTGGAATATCTGCAATATGTGTCCTCACATATTGCATTTATTCTGTGCAGCTTTTTCATTTTAGAAATTGATGTATTTTACATATTCTTAATATATATATATATATATATTATTATAGTTTTCTTGTTACCCCAGCCAAGGAAGTTATGATTTTGGTGTTTGTCTGTTTTATCTGGTCATCAGCAGGATAACAGAAAAACAACTGGCCCAATTTTCATGAAACATGGTGGAAGGGTGTAGAGTGCGCCAAGGAGGAACCCATTACATTTTGGAACCAATTTGAATTCAAGTCAATTAAACAAGCAATTAAAAGCTGTTCTTGACTATAAGCCTTGGTGGAGGTCTGTGCTATTCAAGTGACCTTCTAGTGGTAAATGTTTCTATGTGTACTTTCTATTTTCCCTTAATGTGTGTATTTTATGTACCAAAACACTAAGACAAATTTCTTGTGTAAACTTCACTTCATTTGCTCAGTTAGACCTGGTGTTGCTGTTGATGCCCGAAAAAAGTGCTCTGCTTATGTATCAAACTACACTGTGGTTGCAGATAACTGTTGGCCAGTGGTGCATGGAGCCAGACTTACAAAGTCTGTGTTCTTCCTGTAATGACTCATAAGTTTCATTTAGCAGAGATACTGAAGATATGAACAACATCTGCTCCCCTCTCAGCATGTATTTCCCTCCCTCTTACTATGATCTCTCTAATTCCCTTTCTGTATCGTGTCTGTTTGTGTGTGTCTGTGGTCTAATGTGTTGCGCTGCTCCTAATTATTCTTCCTCCACACACAGCATCCTGCATCCAGCATCCAAACACACTGCTTCAGTCTGGTGGGACAAAGCATTGTTATCAGCACCTTAGCTCAGCGTAAGGGTCTCTCTCTCTCTCTCTCTTCCCCTCTGCCCTTTTAGGTTGAAGGGTCCTATTTGTTATACTGCTTCCACAATGCTGCATTCATTGTGCACTCAGTCTTGTTGTTAATGCTAAACCCCTTGGAGTATACATACTGTAAAAAGCATGGTGCTATCAAATCAAGTTTTAGCTAATGTTTGTCTAGAAGATATTTTCATTGTAAAACAGTACTGTTTTTCTGCAGCAGTTGAACAGACACCATATCATCATGTTTAGACTTTTTCTTAAATTATGGTCACGAAGAGATTCAAAACATGGGCTAATTTGATAACTTTGGTTTATCTTGCATCCCCATTTCAACCGTCTATCATCCCTAATCTTAATTTGATTTTGTATGATTTGTTTGATTGTGCACCTTTAAACTGATGTTGCAGTACAAAAAATGCTGCAGATGCTGCATGGTCAGAGTGGAAAAGGGGAAGAAAAAAAGAAAGGGAAGAAGAATGAAAGGATGACAGAAAAAGAAAAGATAAGATAAGACATTCCTTTATTAGTCCCACGATGGGGAAATTTACAAAATAGGAGAAAATGCAAGAACAAAGGAAAGACAGAAAAATTACTGAAACACTTTCATTTAAAAATACATACTAACCCTAACTAACTGTGCAACTGCATGAATGTGTGTGTGTGTGCAGTCTTGCCGACCTCAGCATTTTTCTCTACATTATTCTTGGTCATTTGATTTGAGAGGCTCTCAGGATGAACCTGCCGATGCAAGCACTTTTGCAACAGCAGTACCACACACGCACACGCACACACACGCACACACACGCACGCACACACACACACACACACACACACACACATACACACACACACACAGATCCTTATGAGACAGTCAATATTCAGCTGCAGAAAAATGATCACTCTGTGTGCACACACCCACTCAAACACAGAGAGTTAAAGTGATGCACACCTGCACCCTCCTCCTCTCTACTGTCTCTCAGCTAATGAATGCAAATGACCTGAAAATTCTCATCTGTGTGTTCACATCACAGTTGCTTTGGCACATAAATAAGTCCATCCTACGGAGGCCCATTATTGCCAAGAAAGTAGAAATGACAAAAAACGTAAATACATGTGAGGTAATAATAATAATAATAATGATAATTTATCATTGATATAATAGGATCAGAAACATCTGTATTTCTTAAGGAAACCCATGACTCTGCAGGTGGTGATTAAAACTGCCTAGAACATCTTTGGTACCCATCTGCCGCATATTAGTGATTCTCACTTAGGTGAGGTGCCTGTGCAGAACCCAAAGGATGGAGTCAGAAATGTAGTCATCACTGTGCTCTGGGGTTTTTTTTTTTATCATGGTCCTCACTCACGCGACAGAACATCCTTCTGTTCACTCGCACGCAAACTGGCAGAATGCTGCCTCTCAGCTGCATTATGCAATGCGCAGCAAAACTTTTGAGTACAGTTATACAACTGGAGCTCAATTCATGAATGTACAGAGACAGGAGCACAACGCAGAGGGCCTGGAGGAAAACGAGAGTACATGCATACATGCATTGACTGAGCAGGAAGGGCACTGAGGTGCACTGAACTGCCCCTTACATTACGAACAATAGTCCAGGTCAGCACCGTGGACAAAGGCACCCAGTCTCCTCTCACAGACAGAGAAAGTGTGTGGTAGGTGCGTTATGTGTAGGCTGTTTTATGATCAAATAAAACCAAACCAAACACCACAGCCATTATACAGTATATGTATGGAGATCTGTGCGGCTAGCAGCAGAAGAGTGGACGGACTGAATAATACACTGACTGAATAATGCATTTTCTCGATGGACCTCCTCACTGGCTCTCAGGTGTGTGCTGTGCAGGGGCAATAAATCAAGAAGCTGTGTCAGATTTATTAGAATTGTGTCTTTATGGGCAGCCATTTCTTTTTTATGAAGATTTTGTGACCATAGCACGACACCCTTTGTGAGACCTCACACTGACTCTGTGACATCACGTGTCATGACACTTCCAAGAGGATACACAAGGTGCAAAGGCTTTGGTGTGTCAAAATGTTTCTTTAAATCCAGCATATGCAACACAAAGACCTCCTTTCATTTGCCACTGGCGTATTATTCCAGTACAACTGTCACAGACACATCACAATAGTAACCAGAACCTTCTTTTGAAGTCTAAGTTTGCTCTAAGGGAAGCTCAGATTGTAGGAAGGGCCTTGGTCAGTGCTGATGATCAACACAGAATCTCTGCTAATTGTGATGGATTCTCTGACATTTCCTGTAAGAGCAAGACAGACAGAGAGGGAGAGATAAGTGTGTAAGAGGGAAAGCTAGAGGAGCTAATAAATGATAACAGTGTGTAGTTGTAGTGATTATTGTTGCTTTCTAATCTTGTAATGTGAGGCTGATTGCAATTGCACTGCAGATAATCTGTGAAATTTCTGCTAATGGGAGTGATGCAACTCTGAATCAGTTTAATTAACATTAATATTTTACAGAGGTGTTTTTTCTTTTCAATCAGATACAGTAATAACTGTAACTGCAGGCCAGCAGTAGGTCCTTCATCCCCTGAGCTACATCATCAGTCATTTGCTCTTTATGGAAAGTGTCTTGAGATAACGCTGTTATGAATTGGTGCTATATAAATAAAGATTGATTGATTGATTTGCTCCCAAAATAAAGATTCACTCTGTGTTGAAATTTAAGTAAAAAGCAATTTCCATGTTGTCTTGCAATATAAACTTTCAGCTGTGGGTCTGTATGAGTTTTAGCAAGTCTGAGAAACACTTATAGTGATGTCATCAGGTTGATCTGCACCCGTGGGTACAGACCTTGAAAGACATGGGCAAGTATCAGGCAGGAAGAGTAAAAGCATACTCTAGAGTTCCGTTAAGGGAAATGTAGGATTCAGCATTTTTAGTGCTGGCCCATACTAGGGAATAAAAGTCAGCATATCTCGACCTCTGCTGTTTCGGCTTTAAAAATTCTTTTTTAAAATCTGTCATTGGAAGTGAAGTAGTAAAAAGTTTCAGGAGTACCCCTGTGATACATCCATGGTTTTACTTCGGAAAACAGAAGTCATTCAGTTCATAATTTCACCCATTGTGAATAAAAAAGGTCCAGTGCGCTGTTCAAAAACAAACTGTAAGCTGTACGCTGGTTTGAATCCTTGGCCAGATGACACAAAATCTGGCAAAATGACAGCTGCTCCTGTCATTAGGCTTGTAGGCCTCTTTAGCTTATTGCTGTGTGTTTATGTATGGGGTGTTTGGATGGTTAAATGCAAAATATTCATTTCCCCAAAGGTGATAAATAAAAGTATTCTAATATATAAAAAGCAGCCTGAAGCAGATAAATAGGAAGGTGGTGAAGCAGCATTTCTAAGTTTGCTTCTACCCTATGATTTGAGTCAGTGGAAGGCAGATTCATTGACCCTAAAATAATAATAAAGTCTCTCATCCTAATTTTACCTTAATCAACCCCATAACATGTCCTGGTTTCTTAGTACTCAAATAAAAATAAAAATCCAGTGAGACTTCTCACCATAACCAATATTCACAACAGCAGAAGGTAGACCGTACATAGTATAGGCCTTTTATCCAACACGGCAAAATCAGAACGTTGGTCCAAAACATTGACCAAAATTGATTAGAAAAGGCAAAGTAAGATGTTGTGCCTTTTATTGCAGTATGTACCCATAGTATTCATTTGTTTTCCAATGAGCACACACAGTGAGGTGTGACTCATAGCATTTCTGATGTACCCTTAAGGTTCAACCATATTATTACAATCAATCATTACAATTGGCCTCAGAACTGTAATTGTTTACACCGAATACTGTCAAATGTTTCTTGCACAAATGAAGTGACCTGTATAGTGAGGACAAGGTATAATACCGTTACATGTATTGCTAGTAATTATCTCCATGGACAGCATTCACCATGTTCATCTTCATAAAATAACAGTGGGATCAGAGTGCTAATGCTACTTCAGCCATTGCAAGTCAAGTCAGCCGACTATGAGCTGTTTGACCGCAGGCTTTCTGTAACCTCCGTCGTCTATTTTCTGCAAGCTGCAGTTTATCTCATGCAAACCTATTCTGTGCAGCAGACAGATGGGCTGCTCTCTGCGATTGTGCCTGAACATGAACACAACAGAGGCTGGGCAGTGGGCGACTTTGGCGGAGGGCTATAGGATGCCCACTAGAAGTTAAAAAGATACTATTTCCTGTGCTATTGTTCTATTGGATTAACTTTTTTTTCCCAAACTTTTTGCATTGGCAAGATGCATGTTTCGGTAGGCCCAAAGCCACCACTGGCATTGCAGCAGAGTTTAAACTGAGAACTGAAGAGTTAAAAAAAAAACAACCAAAAAAAAATAAATAAATAGATAAAAAAGTAGATAAATAGTAATAAAAGAAAAATAGTAATATAAATGTCAACTCATTATTATGAAACATTATTTTGCTGACAAAATGAAACTAGTTTAATATAAATTTCTTTTTATTTCATAATGACACATTTGATGACAGTGGCGTTTTCACCTCCCCTTTAAATTCAGGCTGCAAAAATGTGAAATGTAGGAAAGGTTTAGGAGGTTGGCACACTGAAGGCACTACTCGTCCTGTGTACTGGCTGCCTTTTGTACTTTCATATTTAAACCACCTTTGGAAATACTCTCATCACTGTAGCAGAGTGGGTCGTTACTACTTACTTACCTTCCAACCGACCACACACACACACACACACACACACACACACACAGAGTTCCAGATGAATATTAATTGGGACTGTGCTGGATCTCCTTCCCCACTAACTTGCTACATGGCTGAGTCTGATTAAAGTCAATCATTTACATAATTAACATATGGTTCTGGCCCTTCCTTTAATGTGCTGATTATCCTGTGTCGTTCACACAGACATCCACACACACACACACACACACACACACACGTGCGAGGGGAATGAGAGGAAAAAAGAAAAGTAATGTAGTATCACTTTACTGTATATTATTACTGAATATCACACCAGATTTACCACTAGATCATGTCTAACTGCCAGGTGCTATTGTGCACATTTGTAAAACAATATTCCCCTCTAAAAGCTTTAGGACATGGTTGCAGTGTGTGTGTGTGTGTGTGTGAGTGAGGATGAATTAATAGTTTGATGAGGGATGAAAGAGTTGGAGTGGCTCAGCTCTGCTCCCCATCTGTCCTCACCTCAGTCGCCTTTGAACACACACACACACACACACACACACGCACACACACGCACACATACACACACAGCCTTTGAGAGGCCGTCTGTGTCCAGTGAGAGGTAAATATTCCATATTTTAGCCAGACAAATGGGGTAAGTTGAATTTTAGCAGATCTTGAGCCACAGTGGGAGCTACTGGAGGAGCTGCTGTTGCTAACACTGTTGTCTGTCCCAGACACAAACAGACAAGGGGAAAAATACGGTATATATAGATTCACAAATGGATGAGAGACAAATGTCAATTGTAAAGTGAAACTCTGTGACATCTGCAGAATCTTTGAAAGCAGGACATCCTGTGCTTTACTGCTGTCTTTGACTGATTCTAGAAATTCTTGCAGAATAACAACTGTAAATGAAATATTTAAATTCACCCCTAGCCTTAGCCTTACTCTGCCCACTGCATCATTTTGAAAAAAGCTAAAAAGCGGACAATGGGCTGACGGGGCAAGGGGCAAGGGGGTGTGGTTGCGCGAGGCAGGAGTTGTGCAGTGATATGATCGCATGGTCAGAGAAAAATGGACGTGCAATTGTAAGGCACCAATCGTCCAGAGGGCTCCTTTGAGGAGGAGTACTTTTCCCCTCCAGAATCCCCTGAATTTGCTGTTATCAATTCGAGCCCTTGGCTCCAGCTCCAGTAATGCCCAAAGCCTGAGCTCTTCTCTCTCTCTCTCCTACTTATGGCTACACCTCTCTCTCTCTCTCTCTCGCTCTCTCTCAATCTCTCTCTACCAGACCACAGAACCAGAATATCAGTATTCACCCAGACTATGGGATAATGTGATGTTAGGGGGTCCTGGTCATTTCATGTATTTATGTGAGATCAGGTTGTGGCACTTGCACACATTATTTTTCTGGAAATACCAAGTCTAAGTGAAGTGAGTGTTGTCATTAATTCAGGCATTAATTCCCTCCAGCTTTCCAGCAGAGTGTTAGCAGACAAGGTGTCAACATGCTGTCAACAGTTTTCATAGGGACTGTTTTTTCATGAGAAACTAGTTCCAATGAAAGCATTGAGGGGATAAAAGTGAGATCTGTGGATCATCCAGAAGAACCAGCACATCGTTACTGCTCGCAATGAAGTAATTCAGAATAAACACCAAATGCACAAGGGCAATATTATATGCTTCATTGTGTGTGTGTGTGTGTGTGTTTGTATATACGTGTGTGTGTTCCATACACAGCACTGTCCCTCCAGGCTGAAGTAGGGATATGAACAACTTGCTGACACACCCCCTGTACTACAAGGGGGCTATTCAGCAGGCTATATGCTGAAGGAACCAAGCACCTTTAACATGACTTGGTGTCAGTCATGTGTGTGAAGGCAGGGACATAATAAGTATTTACGACTACATTTATGACTACATTTATGAATTTTATGACAGGAAATAGAAATAAAAGGGTCAGCCATAAGATTCCTTTAAATTAATCACCCAAAAACATTTCAGACTTTTATTAGACTTTTAAAACTGTAGAAGTGCAATTTGTTGATGCATATAACAGAGAAAAGTCGTCCCTTTATGATTGATCATATGTGTGAATTTGTGAAGCTTTAATCTAGCATCACTCAATACTAAGAACATGAGGTGTTTTTCTATTTTTAGTAAAATGACACAAGCAGGGCTGTCATTATTGAATAAGGGGGTGTAGTGAGCAAACACAATGACTGTTATATATTACTATATGAAATATAATTGGGCTATTGATATTTAGTCTTTTCATTTAAATTACAGGCATTATTTGAATGACAATAAATTGTTTTGAAAAAGTCTGATGTCCACTGTTAAAGGGCCCATATTGTGCAAAATTCACGTAATCCCAACATCTGAGGAAGTCAAGACCCAGTGGATTAACTTTATTTTTAATCGAAATGTCCCCACAAGGACGGGAAAACAGCTGCATGTTTGCACGAACCATTTCACTTCAGATTGTTTTCAGAATGAGGGCCAATATAAAGCAGGACACGCAACAAAACTGAGGCTCAAGGATGGATGTATACCGATTCTATTTAGTAGGTTTATCCATTGAACTTGGTGTTAGCATGTTGCACAGCTAATTTGGTTAGCGTGTGTTGCATCGGCTCGAGCAATGTTGGACTTAGCGGTTAATATTGTAATATTGAGACAGTCGTTTCCTTCTGTGGAGCGTCACATTGCAGCACTAGCTGTGAGCTAGCAGTAGCTTGGCTGTTATACAGAAGCCTGTTTTACTTCATTATGCTCGCAGGTATGTGTTTGTGTGTGTGTGTGTGTGTGTGTGTGTGTGTGTGTGTGTGTGTGTGCCGTATTCTGAGTGGAGCTGGACAGTGAGTCTAAAGTCAAGCCACATATAGCACACTTAGCCTCACTGTAATACTAATGTGTGTGTGTGTGTGTGTGTGTGTGTGTCCGATAGCATTTATAGGAGCTTCTTAGTCACGGAACATATATGTTTCAATTTCATGAAATTGGTCTCCACTGATTTATTGATACCCCCTGCAGTTTTTCATGCTTTGAGTTTTATGGTTGGGGGTTTAGAGAGTTAAGACATAAATACTTAATTGGCATCATGTGACAGAGAGACATGAATAACTTTAGCAGTATGTACCTGAGGCAAGCGTCATGGAGAAGCATCGTCTTGAACGCTGAAGTTGGTCATTTTTCCACGGTTGTTAATATTCCTGCACAAGCATGTGCGGCGGTTAAGTTTTTGGTTTAGAGGCGGTTATTGCGGCGATATTCAGGGCATAACTGCAGCTACAGTCAGATACCTGGCTCTGTGGTTTCAGAAACACGGTGGCAGTACTTGCTCAGGCTCGTGGGAACTGACCAAGACAGGTTTCTGAGAGGCTGAAAAGGGCTGTAATTGCCATGCCCATTATGAGAAAAAGTGTCTTTTGAACATTAAACCATGTAAACCTATTCTAGTAAGACTAGTAACGCCCTTAAATATGAGCATATATTTTCAGTACCCTGAAAATGAGCATAATATGGGACTTTTAAATAATAATGGATGTCAGTAGCATATAGTGACACGTAGTTGGACAGGAAAGAACACAAGCCAAGTGAATGATCCTACTGAGTAATACGTAATAAGTAATACTCACATATCATACACATTCTGCCGTCACATTACAATTAAGATTTTCAGAGCAGTTACTTGGATATGTCAGTTTTCACCAGCTAACAAGGTAAATCATCTATAATCATTTATATTAAATTATAACAATGAATTCTTATTATTACAATTCCTTAATATTCTTTTTGATCATTGTATTTGCAGACATAGTTAACATATCAGCTGGCCAGGGGCAAAAAACATTTTTGCACTTATAAAAAAAGACCTTTACTATAACTGTTCTATTTCATTTCTGTTTTGTCAGCATAAGTAGAAATAGTGGTCCACCATTTGTAATTCAGGAATATGTGCGTGTGACCTGTGTTCAGAGGAGCTTCGCTGTCTGAACAGTAATAAGAAAAGCAATGCTACAAATCAATTGTTATTTAATTCCCGGCTATTTAAGGTCCATTAAGGTCCAAGCTGTAGTCTATTCAAGGTCTCCCTTTTTCCATCTTCTATCACTCCTTCTGGTGGCCATACTGAAAGTCCTCAGTGCATTAATTCCATTTTTAAGAGCTGGGATTACTACCATTTTATTTTTAGTTTATTTTTCATGGGGACATTTTAAGCATCTCCTTTCTTCTATGATAAAGTTTTCTATCACAATGAATGAACATTTGTCTATTATACCACCTGATTCAAATGTTATCACCCCATGTAATGGCAGTGATCAGTTGTGAGTGCATATCATGTATTTTTCCAAAACAAAATACATGACATCCATCCATCCACTCTCTATGCCGCTTATGCGTCAGGGGCTGGAGCCAATCCCAGCTGATAGTCAATCACAGGTCCAACCCACAGACACAACCATTCACACACTCACACTCCTAGGTCACCAACCTAGCATGTCTTTTGTACTGTGGGAACCTGGACCTGGTTCAGCCTGGACCCCTGGATTTGAACCTGGAGCCTTCTTTCTGTGAGGTAACAGTGCTAACCCCCATCATCAACATGATGTCTTTAAATCATCATTAAATCATTAAATACAAATTCCTATTTACCTAATTCCGCACCTGTCAAGACACATACAGTACCACTCAAAAGTTTGGACACACCTTCTCATTCAATGTTTTGTCTTTATTTTTATTTTGTTCACATGGTAGATTACTACTGAAGACATCACAACTATGAAGGAACACATACAGAATTACATAGTAAACAGAACAGAATATATTTTATATTTTTGATTCTTTAAAGTAGCCATCTTTTTCACACACTGTGTGTGCCTTTATTCTAAATCAGCTTCATGAGGTCGTCACCTTCAATGGTTTTCTAACGGTCTTGAAGGAGTTCCCAGAGGTGCTGAGGAGTCGTTGGATTCTTTCCTTTCACTCTGCGGTCCAACTCATTCCAAACCATCCCAATACTTGAACTCGTGAAGCATCTATGTGGACTCTAATCTGAGGTGCTGTTCATTTGTCAAGTTTCTGAGGCTGGTAACGCTAATGAACGTATCCTCTGCAGCAGAGGAAACACTTGGTCTTCCTCTCCTGAGGTGGTCCTCATAACAGCCAGTTTCACCGTAGCGTGTCAAAGACATTAAGAAGGCAAGAAATTCCACAAATTAACTGAAAACCATTTCCTCCTCATGAAGCTGATTGAGAGAAGGCCGAGGGTGGGGAAAGATAACATCAAAGCAAAAGGTGGCCATTCCATATGTTTTCCTTCATAGTTCTGAGATCTTCAATATTAATTTACAATGTAGAAAATCATGAAGATAAAGAGAAACCATTGAATGAGAAGGTGTGTCCAAACTTGGTCCTGTATATCTGTCATAAACTCTGACCAGGTGGAGCAGCAAATCTGCATCAACCATCTAATAATACACACACACACACACACACACACACACAGGCAGGATCATATGTGTGTATGTATGCATGTGTTAATCCACCACATGAGTAGGTAAAGCAGTATGTCTAGATCGATGTGCTTTGACATAGAGTCAGAAAGTAGACAGAGAACTCCTGATCCCTCCATCGACTGGAGAGAGAGAGAGACTGAGAGAGAGAGAGAGAGAGAGAGAGAAACCTGTATAGGATTTCATTTAAACAGTCAATCTGTTCAAACAATTGCTCAAACACCTTCATGTTAAGGACTATCTGGGCACGGAGAAGAAATGAAAGGGAGTGAGACAAAACAAAAGAAAAGACAGTAAAGGAAAGGAAACAGAATACAATGAGAGGAAACAATAGAGGGAAAACGAAAAGAAACTGATGGGTAGAGAAAGAAATGAATTAAAATCAAGGAAAGCTGTAGGAAAGCAGCAGAGGATGTATGGCAGCCTCAAAGCCATTACTCAAAGACCATAACAACATCAAATTTGCATTGTGTCATGTCAGCAGGTTTGGCAGATATTGTTAATTGCCTGCTGGTGTTTTTGCGTATTTTTGTCTGTGTGTGTGTGTGTGTGTGTGTGTGTGTGTGTGTGTGAGGGAGACAGAAAAAGACAAAAGCACATGAACAGGAGTCAAATATATTTGTTGACTTTGGAGCCATTAGCATCCACCTTCTGCATGCTGCTTTTCAACAGCTTCAGTTATGAAACTGCTAAACCTGCTATTGAGCTGTTCCAATTAAAGTGTTCCTGACCTGCTGATGGCGTAAGATAAAAAAGTCTGAGGTTCAAAACCGTTATTTCACCCTCAGGGGAACATGGATATTTGCTCCAAATTGCATGGTATTCCATCCAATAGTTGTTCAGATAATTCATCCATTTATCCCAAATGAGATCCAAACCACTATTTTGGCAGAAAAGTATCGCCCAAACTTTTAATTTGTTAACCTCATCGCAGTCATCCTCTTTCCATCCTTCAATAAAACTGACAGGTATCAGAACAAAAACATCCTACAAATCCTCTTTAGAAATACTTAAAATATAAGTGTGGTGATATTACACAAACAGGACTGAATGGTGCGTTTGTTTAGAGCAAATTTGGATTTAAAAAGGTGGATTTAAGCCACATTTGATGCTCATGAGTCTTTGGTGCAGCAGGACGGTGTATGTTGGATTGATTCAAAATAGACTACAGTGTGTGTGATGAAGGAACATGTCAGCCAGTGCAACAGTGAGGCTCACTGATTTTTTTGATAGATTTTGGGCCCAGAGGAAGAAGATATATCAGGCTTTGATACACACACACAAGACTTGACAGAGACAATCTTGACTTTGTTACTTTCCCCCCCTGTCCCTGGCTGACAGACATCCTCATCAACAGCGCCATCACAGTCATCAGAAACACCTACAGAGAGCTAAGCATTATCATTATCATCTTATCATAAACATTATCATGGACTAATCATTTACAACTTAATCTTATCACTGCCATCGTTGCCACTGTCATCAACGTCACTAACGATTGTCAAAAACATCAGCAATCACAGGAGAAAGCTATTGTTTAGCAGCTAAAATGTAATTAACGACAGTACATGTGAGGCAGAGAGAGAGAGAGAGAGAGAGAGAATATCCCTGTGCTACATGGCTAACCCAGGTGAGGCCACAGACGGAATGTTAAACAGTTTTCAGATCGATGTCAGTGAACGCAACTCAACTGCGCCATTTGTTCAGCCGTGAGAGATGTCAATACACCCATGAGGGTCATCCGTCTCTGTGATTTCCCCCTGTGAGTTTGTGTGTATATTTGTGTGTATCAGCTCACTCTATAGATATCACTCTGTCTCGCATATGCTGCACACACACCTACGCATCCAACACACACACACACACACACACACACACACACCATACCCTCAAATCACATTAAAACTACTCTGCTCTGTCTCAAAGAACATTTCCAATTATTGCTTTAAGTGCTCTTCCATCACTGAATGTCAAGTATCGAGTGTCGCCCAACAAACACACACACACACACACACACAGAATCTGTGTGCACCAAGCTGTAGGGTGTGTGTGTGTCTGTGTGTGTGAAGAGGGATGACGGAAACTGTGCACTGATCGATTGAGGAGAGCGGGATTTCAATTGAAAGCATGCTTCAGAGCTCTGAATTTCTTTAAATAATATCAAGAAATGATGTGATGCCGCATTGATTTTTTTTCTCTCTCTTCACAGGGAGGTCAAAGGTCAGACTGAGCTTCAAAACAGCATCCTGAGGCTGAGAGGGATTAAGCATCTTGCCTGAGCTAGCAGCACAGAGAACTTTGACTAGAGATGTAATTCAGTACTGACACTGTATGATCAGATAATGTGCCTGTGTGTTGTACAGTGATATTTGTAAGATCTTTAACCTGTCAGCTGACACATTCTGTCGGCTAGAGCTCCCATGTCCATTGAGGTTAAACATCCATAAATTCATTCCTTATAATTTTAGTATCAAATGTAACCTGCTAGTTCTGGCAAGATAGCTTCTCATGGAGTAGATGTGTTCAATAGTCAAATATTGTCAAATATTGTCAAATGGTTAAATCTTTACCTCAGACCAAGCTTACTGTAGGGACAATCATTCCTAATTTCACCTGTTTCCCAGTTAATGCAGACTCATGACTTCCACTATGTTGCTATTGTCTGTATTTCCACAGCACTAATTCCATCTGTGCAACAACAGAGTCACATTGCACTCATCTCTGTGCTGCTCTCACTTTTGCAAAACAGAAATGCAGTTGCCATTCACCAGTGAATTGCAGCCCTTTCATTTTTCCATTTGCCTGACCAATGTTAAGCTTAGGTCAATGGATCTCAACACTCTCTGCAGGCACAAAAAAAAGAATACAACCCAGGCACTCCAAATAGAAAAATGCAACTAGTAAGGAGCTAAAAACCTTGTTTTTGTAATTGCTAAATCATTTAAAAAGCCAACATGTTTTGACCACTGAAGGTTTTCATTAGACCACAGTTAGACAAGCAGTATTCCATTCTTCTAGAAAAAAAAAGCTGCAGGAAACCTTGATTTTCACTGACGTGGTGAATGGTGAATATGACATGATTTAGTTTTTGTATATATTAGAAATGGAAATGTGGAAATGTATATCCTGCTGGACTGTTGCTGTTGGTTTCAGGTCATTTCACCTCTTCAGTGTTCTTGTTGTTAACCGGTCTGTATTAGCGACTGGCTTGCATTTGTTCATGCTGGCCACGCCTTTGCTTTTTTGGAGACTTAACCTACATGCTGTGATTAATACATAAACAACAGAAACGCATGATGCAGGTAAACTGAGCTTTCTGTTTTCAATTGAAAAACTGTGTTTTGGAGCACAAAACATGCTGGGTAGTAGGCTATACTTGGAACTTTACCAAGTGTTCCCTCTGTAAATGTATGTGTACTCTCAACACACTATCTAGTAGCCAGTTGTTGAAATGCCACTACATGCTGCCATATTTGTCTAAAACTTCCTCTCACTTTTGCACCATGCACAGTGTGCTGAGCAAGAAAACACAAAAACACAAAAATCCCCTTGAAATATCAAGAAAATGCCAACATCATTAGTACAGCACTAAACTTTAGCCACTGGACTAGAGCTCTTTAGTCGGCCCAGTATGGAGTGGACCTTTGGAAGCCTTTACTCTCAACCAGCATCAGTGGTTGACTGACTCACAGTGATATAAACTGTACCAGTGCATCAAAAAGTAAAGCAAATTTACATAATGTGACAACAACTGCAAAAATAATTTGATCAAAGAGAGTGGAGATGACCACAGTGGTGCCTGTCTGAGAGTGTGTGTGTGTGTGTGTGTGTGTGTGTGTGTGTGCGCGCTAGAAGAGAGAGAAAGTGGAAGAGAGAGAAAAAGAGAGAGCACGAGAGAGAAAGACAAAAAAGAGTCTGAAAAAGAGAGCCTGACTAATTAAATTTTCTTTCCATTAGTGGAGGTCTAAGAAGTCTTTTTTTAACCTTCTCTTTCCCAGTGTTGGGGGGATGTACGACATTACTGAGTAACATGTTACTGCAATCAAGATAATATTTTGCATTTTAATGAAATTTTTTTTTAATGGTAGCTCTCATAGTGACCATTAAATGAACCAAAATTGAGAGTTGTTTCAACAGTTTTTGAATTCTAGATGACCGCCACGGACACTTTACCCATTCTTTTGCTGTCAAGAAGTGGGGGAAATTCTTGGTCCATATCACAAACTAAGATGAGCGCTCCTTCGTGCTGCCATTTTGCCCTATTTTAACATATTCTGTGTGTGAAATGACTGGTAGGAACAAAAAGACTGCTAATGGGTTACAAGTCAGATTCCATTGACAAAAACAGTAATTTTACCTCTAACAACACAGGAGTTGCTGGTTTCCTGATGCCTTGATCAGTTGGTTTGTTCGTGTAGTTGTTTCACACAAATATTACAAATTATCATACAAATGATTGGATCCAAACTAACCCCTTAAAACACTGAAGTCATACAAAACACAAAGAAACGAATGGATCGAGGCAGTGGTAGACTAACAACTCCCGTGTTCTGCAGGGTAAAATGTTTTTTAATGGAGTCTGGTAGCTTTGAAAAGAGGTAACATAACCACTTTTTCTGGTCGAACAAAACACTTAGAATAGCAATCTGAACCTTTCATTGGCACAAACAAGCACTTTTAGTGGACTTACTTTATGATTTCAGTTGCCCTAAAGGATCACGCTGCAGCCATTGTAGCCTTGTTGTGGCTGCCAGCTGTGGCGATCTTTTTTTTTTTTTTAACTTTCAGAAATTTCAAACTCAAAATCTGTACCACTAGGTGACTTGAGTGAGACTGAGAATGGGACCAAAAGCATGAAACAACATATATCTATGTACATTTTATGGTATATACTTGCTAAAACATAGTGTAACAGCTACAGAATAGAGAAGAGTCACAAATGTAAGTCACGCACAATGTCAACAATTCCTGTCTGAAATTGGTTTTCTCAATGGGAGTTAATCCCTGAAGCCAGGTCCTAAAATCTTGCGGAAAGCCTTCCCAGCTGAGTGGAGGCTGTTATGGCAGTGGAGTAATTCTCATGGTTCATGGTGTAGCATTTGGGTGTCCACATACTTTCTTTCGGCGTTCACATGCTTTTGTCCATGTAGTGTATATGATACTGCCAGAAAGTGTAGAGTAAAATGATTTTTATGGGCAAAACAGAATGATACTGATGAACTTGCCTAAACACTCCGCTGTAGTGCCGGATGGTTCGATTGACACGCACCATACTGGCTGGTGAATAAGCACAATACTTCTACCTACACAATACATACTAAGCACCCCATGGAACGGAGAGGGACACTCACAAAATGAGCGAACCAGCAGGCTGGTTAGTGTGTGTGTGTGTGTGTGTGTGTGTGTGTGTGTGCGCGTGTATTTCTTCAGCCTGTAAGGCACACTGTGACCCAGATAGCATAAAGGATTTCACGCATTCGGGATCCCTCTAAATTAAAGACACTCACTTCTCTTTCTTCTCTCTCCTCTCCATCGTGGGTAGAGCAGAGCGAGGGATGTGTGAGTGGAGGATTGAAACGGTGTCATGGACGGAGGAGAGAACACATCTCCTCCTCCCCTCCTCCTCCATCCCCTCTTCTTACTAAATCATCAAAAGGAGTTAAAATGCCAACAGACATAATGAGGTTGTGGAGTCTACCACTCCCCCACCCCCCTTTTTCTTCATCTCTATCTCGCTCCAATCCTCCGCTCTGTCTTCTTCTTGCATTTTCTCTTTCAAAAGCAGGTGGTGTAGAAGTCTGCTGATATTCTATATTTTTTCTTATTTTAAACAAATCCCATGTGCAGACCCAAACATTGTGTGTATATCAAAGCTTGAAACATTGTATTCCTATGTGCCATCGAGCTCCGGTGCTACTTTATATCACATTGAGTTGGGGGACTCACAAAACACTCAAAAGAATGATCAGAATGGAAGCAGCAAAGGCTGAGACACCCTGACTGTTGGTCCCTAATATGGAGCACGCTCCAACAATGGTGGATCCTACATTTCCCTTGATGCAACTGATATTTTTGTTGGTGTGCACAGCTTACACATTTCTTGCACCCAGTGTATCGAAGGCTTTGTTGTTAAAAAAAACATACATATATTGCATTTGACACTTTTTATGCCATTCTCATTCTGTGGCCAAACTAGTAATATTAGATATACAACATCTGGTTACACTGTCAAAATAAAAGCTTGCTGAGAAACGTTTCAGGGAACGCTCACAATTTAATTACTTCTGAGCACCCAAATTAATTATGTGTTGTATGTTAATTATGTTATGTGGTGAAGGTGAAGCACAAAAAAGCTACTCGGTTAGGTTTAGGCAACAAAACCACATGGTTCTGTATAGGGAAAGATGATGATCTGGGTTAAATATGTCAAGAAATTTAAATATTTGAACAATATTCTAAAAAATATTTAAATTTCTTGACAATTTTTTGTCCATTATTCATAGCACTCATTGGAAGTGCCAATGTATCTTCTTAACCCACTCAACAGCCTTACTTGTTTTCATTAGTCTTAGACTTGTCTTTGAAGGAAAGAGCATAAATCTATACAAGTAACCATTGCACCTGATTTATCACTGCAGACTGTAGGCTGCGGCAAAGATAACTGTCTGGAATAGTAGGTATATGCACAGCACTGTCTTATCAGATACGCACAGAGGTAGAGAGACACATGCAGAGAGAGAAACACTAATAGTAGTAATAGCTGGGACAATGAAAACACTTCAGTGTCAGCAGTAATGAACACAGCAGCAAATGAATAAATGCATATGAGGTCAGTTCGAAGGAGCTGTCCATTCAGCACCACAACAACACAGGACCAAAGAGCAGCCCTGTAACAACCTGTTATTTGTCACATGATTTTAATTGGCCATGGCCTCGTGCTTGAATATGTATTCTGCCGGAGTGTTAATAGCTCACAGTGTGATGTACGCCTGAAGCAGATAATCAAATACTCATTAAGTAGACTTTTTTTTAATTTTGCTGACAACATCAGGCTATACTGTACATCCTCTTTCTCCTGCTAGAAGAATGTCTGGTTGTATGTGACTATTTCTATTTCCAGACATGTGCAAGAGAAGTCAGGTCACTTTTATTTATGTCGATTTGCCTCGGACAGCCTCTCTTCTTGGAGCCTCAATTAGGATATTAAAAAAAGTGTTTAATGGGAAAGAGGGTTGGAATCTGAAGATGAGCAGGATGGTCTTTTCTTCCATGTACGCAGGACAACACCTGCTGCTGTTCTTCAACTCCTCCTCTAACACCTCCCCGACTGCCCTCTATCCGCTTTTGTAGAAAAATCCCTTTTTCTGCAGCAAGGCACAAGATAATAAGGTCAGCAAGAGCATAAAAGCAAGTGTGTGCAGAGCGAGTCGGGTGGGGAAACAGAGAGAGAGAGGTAATTACATGTGAAAGTGTGTGCGAGAGAAATTAGTCTATCATAGCACATATGTCTGTGTGAAGGTTTCTGGGAGAGTGTTGGTGCATTTGTGAGTGGCAGAAATAGAGAGAGAGAATGAAAATAATTATTTCTTACGGTGTGTTTGTGTGTGTGTGTGTGTGTGTGTGTGTGTGTGATAGAAATGTGTTTTTCACAATGTGTGTGTATCTGTTTTGTGAGACAGAGAGGTGACGTGTTCCCTGGTGATGGATGTCTTGCAAAGTCTTACAGAGAGGAGAGACGGTTAGTCTGGCTCTGTCCAAAATTCAAAAATATACCTAGCAGCACCTCTAAAGCTCACTAATTAGCATGCTGTGTCTTGCTTGTACATAAAAAATAAGATTTTTGGTGTTAGAGTTTTTAAAGGTTCCTTCTAAAGCTGCTAGAAGCTAAAAATGATGCTCACATGATTTCATTTTACCTCATCACTGAACAGACAGGAGACCAGTGGCTGTAACAGCTTTTAATCTGTTTAACTGTTTGTCCAAGAAGGATACACAGCAAAGTAACAGGGCATACACACACACACACACACACACACACACACACACACACACACACACACTAAATGCAGTCCAGAGGTGATGTTCTGACACACCGTGAGGAAAACCCCCTCACACACACAGAAACACACATGTAACACACACACGCTAGGTGGTATTATTCTTTTTACAGTTTTCACGTTTGCAAAACCTCCCTGTGTGTGAGAGTGTGTCTCTGTGTGCGTGCATGTGAGTGTGTGTGTGTGTGTGTGTGTGCATATGCTTTTTAAGTCTGACCCACATATTAGCAGACCCCAGTGGAGGGAGGGGGATGGGAGATGTGCAGGTAGATGGATTTTAGGCATCCAACCAAAAATATAACAGTTGAGTACGCACACACAGACACATAGAAACATAGAATACAATAGTATACTTGGAACAGGTTGGGGATAACTGCACCTGAAATAAAAAATGAAAACAACCCACAGTGTGTGCTTATGTCGGCCCAGCTGGATAAATCCAGAACACCTGCCTGTGTGACCCATTCCGGATTCATGTGTTTCAAACCAGATACATTGGCCCAATTACGGGTGTCGACACTGACCCAAAGCTGGCCTGAGCGCCTCTCGTCTGATTGGCGGCCCAAATCAGCTGACGTCCACACACCAAAAAAAAGCAAACCTTACCAAACCTACCATACTGGTGCCATTCTAGGGAGGGACTCAGCAAAGAGTAATTACACTCAGTTGCCAATTTATTAGATCCACCGAGCTAAAACTAATGCAGTCTGACCCAACAGTCCTGCAATAAATCCTAATGTTCAGCTTGTCTTTGCACTGGTTCAGAAATGTGTCCATTCAACTCTACGGCCATTTTGAAGGATGTAGTTTGTTAAAACACTGGCATAATGTCAATAACAAAAAATGAATAATGCATGCAATAAACACAAACATCAGTAACGTTCTATCATAAGCATCATCTGAGCTCACACACAGGACCAGCACTACAGACATGTGTGGAGGCACACTGTAGCAGAACTTTCACCATACGCTTAGATCGTATATTCTCTTCAACTGAACTCTAACACTATAACTGATAACGTTACATGTTCAGATAAATTACATGTTTGAAGTGTTTCATACCCGTCTGCTGGCATACGAGTTATTATTAATCATTGTCCAGAAGATATTGTGAAATTCAATATGTTCTGGGTATATGTTATATACCTGGAACAAACTGTAACATTGTCTATAAATACAGCATTGCTATATATCTATATGTATAAAGACATTTTTTCTTGTATTGAATTACTGAGATGACTTTAGTTTAGGAAAGTAAAGCCTTCTGAAGCATACTGCTGCTTTAGACTGTGTAAGAAACACTGTGAGGCAGGACAGTCCATGCTTTCGATGTAACTGAATCTTTATCTAATAAATACATAAATAAATTAAACAAATCAAAAAGCCAGTTGTGTTTTTAGGTCATTCTGTTCTGATTGATAAAGTTTTCTTCAAGACAAACGCCAGTGTTCTGGTACAACTGTCAGTCTGGGATGTGTAAGCGTTGTGGGTGTGTTAGTGTATTTTGGATGCTGTGCTGAGCTGCACATTGGTACAGAGGACTGTGTTTTTTTTTTTAAGTGTATGTAACTAATTGTAAAGGCTGTAATTTGCCATGTAAAGGGTCTCTGAGTATGATAGCAGCATCCAACGGGAAGAAAACATTGTGTTTGTTCTAGCGACACTGTGGCCTAGCGACTCTCCACAGCTATCTACCTGCCTTTTTAAACACCACATGGAAATGCATTTTTGAACAGAGAAAACTGAAGATGGTTGCCTTTGGCCTACTTCTCTATTCTCTCTCTTTTCTAATCCGCTTTCTTCATCCCTTCCTTTCATGGCTCTCTCTCCCCCCGCTCTCTCTCTTTCCATCTTCCACTCCATTCATCCGTACAGTGCTCGCGTGTCGTTACATGAACACGACTATGGACTGTCTGTGTGTGTGTGTGTGTGTGTGTGTGTGTGTGTGTGTGTGTGTGTGTGTGTGTGTGTGTGTGCGTGCATGCGTGCGTGCGTGTGTGTGTGTGTGTGTGTGTGTACGGGAGAGGGAGAGAGAGAGAGAGAGAAAGAGAGTGAGATGAAATGGGCATGTGCAATGTTCAGTAAATGACACAGCACCTCAAAGCGGGACATACACACTCATTCAGCCGCATCAGTGACACATACACACATGCAATAATTGCTACACAATTTCATTTGGAGGAATAAATCTCTAATTAAATATTATAAAATGGCTACATGGCATTTCAGATTTCCCTCTACAAAATCCCTCCCATTATTATTTCACTCCACGTGCAAAAACAACTATTCTAAAAGAAAATACCAATCTAAACCTACCAATGTGCACTATTTATATTAATAACGAGACTTTAAGAAGGTGTACCCTAATTCTAATGTTAAGAATATATAATGTCAACAGAATAATCATTTTCACAACATTTGGAAGTGGAGTTACCAATCGCCACTATATGGAAAGCTCTAACACTAATACAAAATAATGTGAATTTGGTCTGATGATGTTGTAGAGAAATTTGTTTGAAATCCATCTCCAGAATATCACAACACATTAATTATCATTAGGAGATGACAGTCATGTGCTTGCTGACATGCAAAAGAGAGGGAGGAAGCAGTGTGTAGCCCTGCACTCCTGCTCTGTGGGAGCCCTGATTTTGCGTACAGCATTTGGTTTTTAAGCATGAGGCCATAATGAACTTTTGCGTCTTATGTGTCTGAAATAATCTCGCTAATTTAGCTGGCCACTGTCATTTTTACCAAAATTGTCCTCTATGATACGATATACAGTATCTGGCTTTTGATGGGATTGTTTACAAGACGAAACATTTAAAATACTAATGGCCTAAACCCTTAAAAAACTGATAAAACCATAATTTTTATAACTGTAAACAGCCATAGCCACTGTAATAATAATGCTGAACTTAACATAAAGTATATCATAACTTTATTTGACTTTTTCCTGATCTGTAATGATCCGAACATAGTGGTGTGAATGACTGAGCCAAGAATATGTTGCTCTCTTTGGGTAAAGACAATTATTTTCATACGGTCCCACAACACACTGCATTGGGTTGTAAAGAAGGGAACTGACAGTCTGACTGATAAACGGTTGGAATTCAGCTTAAGAGAAGAAATCCTAAAAAGAAGACAAAAAACATGTAGAGCCTTTTGCTGCAAATCGTAACAGGCACTATCTCCCTGTCTCTCACCCTGTGCTCTCTCTCTCTCTCTCTTTCTCTCTACAGGTCTGACGATAGTACTTTTAATCCACTCTTTGAACAAGAGCTGCCTCTCAACAAGGGCTCACTTTCCCGTACAACAACATGCAGCTCTGTGAAAAGCATACACAGCCCACTTGCAGTGAAGAGACTGGCTGAAAAGCCACTTGTTCCTGAACTGGCTGGAATGCTGTGTTGAATAGCTTAAGGAGGGAAAAAAAGAAAAGAAAAACAAATATGATGAAAAAACAGTTAGAGACATCAAAATACTACAAAACACAGAAGAATAAAAACATACAAAGCATATAGGTTAATTACAAGAGTAAAACTAAGTAGGAGAGACGGATGCAACAAAGGCAAATGATTTTGACAATTCAAAATCCTCACACTTATTCAGTTGTGCCTCTACTAAACTTTGAATGTAACACACAAAACTGCCCATTTCTTTCTGGATTGTGCAGGGATTATTAAGTGTCATTACATAGCATTGTTGAATACTCAATTCTGATTGTTCAATAATGGCATTCTACAGTCTGTTATTTCTGTATCGCAGGCCATTGGATGTCAATATTTCCCCCAAGCTGTGAGAGCTGGTACCCTTAAGTTTCAACCCGCTCATCAAAGCAAATGACACAAATAGATGGATGCATTAACTAATCTCATTAGACTGATGAAGAACACTACAAAAAATGATTTTCTTCACGATTCCAGTAGACTTACCTCCCATATGGTTCAACTCACTGGGTTCAACAACAAAAAATGTACTGGAAAGACGAAAAACTAGAACTAAACTGTCCACAAAAAACATCTCTGGTCTACCAGAATGTGTGATTAGGAGATTAATTTAGCTACAGAACAGTTTATGTTAGAATGTTCTGAGGACAATGCCAATATGAGTGGCTGTGTGAACGCACCCCTATATAAGGAATGGAAATTGTGTTACTCTCAATAGCTAATTATCCATTCTATGGGCAGGTTGATGTTTTCTGTATGGGTTCTGACTGCTGGACGTCTCCTGATGGCTGCAGGTAGTGTCAGACGACATTTGAACCAGACTGAAGTTGCCGGAGCTGAAGGTGTTCGGGCCAAAGCTCATCAGTTTGATGTAACTCCAAGTGTGGTCAGCTGACTGTGGAGACGTTACCAGGAGACTGGGTAGTACAGCAGGAGACAAGGTCGTTTGCATGACAGCACCACGATAGACAAGACCGCTCTATCATCACTTTGTGTTGTTGAAATACAATCGGCATTGACTCCGTAACGAAGGAAGTGCTGCTGGCGATGACTTCATCTTTAATGCAAGCTAATGCCCATCCCCACACCGCTCGTGTGTTGATGACCTTTCTTGACGACGAAGGTACCTCCGTGATGGACTGGCTGGCCAGGTCTTCAGACCTAAACCCAAGGATGTCTGGAACATGCTATCCAGGCATGATAGAGGCGGAGAACATCCTCCAGATAATGTTCAGAGCCTTGGCAATGACTTCATTAAAGACTGGCAGGACATACCCAAAAATGTCATTGTACAAATCATCAGGAGTGCCACATCAGCGCCAAGACTGTGTGACTGCTAGAGGCTTAGTAGGGTACATGTGTGATGAATACATTTCATTTTTTATACAAAAGCATAGGTTTTCAATCTTGTTCTGGTGCATGTTTTTGCGAGTGTCAAATCATGTTAAGATTTCAGTATTTATTGGATATTTCTGTCTTAAATGAACAAATACAATCATGCTCTATTATTTTGGCTATACCACATATTGTTCAAATGGTATCTGTTCCTTTATTATTTTATTATATTTTATTGATTTGTGTACCATCAGTGGGCCACCAAAGACACTGCTAGTGACTGCAGAGAGAGTTAACACGGCTGCTAGTGGTTTCACCAAATGGGTAGAGTTGTTTTTTTTTTTTTTACAGTCGGCTTTAGTTACATCACCTCACACTCAAACTGATGCATCAAATGCACCAGAATCAAGTGACTGCTCACTCTGCCCCCCTGACACCTGAGAATATTACATCTGCAATCTGGTGCTGCCTACCCATGCAACCATTTTGGAGAGACATCCCCGATAAACTGTTTTTCCTATTCAGCAGCTACGATTTCACTCTGCTTGTTAGCTGACTTATCATCAGTCACAGCTCTAAACCACGACATAAAAGTGGTACTCATCACTCTGTCACCAACATGACCATCCTCTTAACCTGGAAAAGCATCACATGGATATGGAAGCACCTCTTTACAGAACACATTACAATGGAAAAATTAACTGCATCCATTGGGTCCATCTCTAGCAAAACACTTTCACTTTGGTTTAATAAACACATACTGTAATATTATGGTCATTGTTGCTATTACTGTTATAACTGTTATTATCAATCCTGTTATCATTAGATAATGTTGATGATTATAGATGGTGATGATAATAATAATCACTATCTAACAGTATCATTACTGGCATTTTAAACAATTAAGCAAAACATTACAAAAGGTAATGGGGATGGTAGTTATTCGGATTAAACATGCAAACCAGTGCTCCTGTCAGGCCCCTATCATTTAGTTTAGAGTGTGCTTCAGTGGTGCATATATCGACAAACAAAATTACAATTAATTAAATTAGCACAAACTAACTGCCAAATTGAATCTGTAGCCGTTATGGGCCCCTGAGGGTGTAGGGCCCCCAGCGCAGTCTAGTTTGCAGCCGGCTTTCATGGTGAACATTCAAGATGATTTCCTTGGAGATTCTGCTCATTAACAAACCCCAGTGACCAGTCTTCCTCCCAGCTCACTTCTGCATCACAGGTGATATTACAAATCATAGCTAACCTTAATATATTGGATTGAAAGTCGTGGAGTGATGTGTATATAGAGTTCAATGATGAATCACAACAACACAACATTTTTGTGATCTAATAATGGACAAGGCTTGATTTTAAAATCAGGAGCCCTTTGTTTTTCCTTCATTTGGCTCTCTCCCTGAAGACTGTGAAGTATCCGTAGTGTTTCACATTAAAATCCTTCCAGCAGCTCAAAGCAAATAGTCCCATTTCCAGGTAGGCTCTTGATGTGAATCCTCTACATGTGCTGAGTTTTACTGATAGCAGCTTGATGTGGGAAAAAAAAGAACAAAGCAGAAACAACTGGAAATACTAAATGAAAATAAACATAATTTTTGTTCAAAGGAGAAGGTGAAATTCATCATGCGAGCTGTAATAGTACAGGCGCAGGTTTCACCCTCCTCATTATTTCTTATGAGACTATTATTACAGGCTGACCTTTATTTGTTCTGTTGTTGCTGACCATCTTTTATTTAAAACACAGCCATTTTTTCAATACTAAAATTCTTCCTATCATGCTTTTTGCAAGTCTTGGGAACATCCTATGGAACAATAACAGCTACAACACAGTGCAGTTACTCTTACGACACCATCGCTAATATTTCAGAAAAGTCATAGTTCTTCTCATGCAGTCTTTTGGTCTTCCCTCTCCTGCTGCCTGAAAGCTTATACCCACAATTGATTTTCCTCAACCGCATTCATACACACATGAGCGCAGGAACATGGCGTGTGCATGATTCAAGATTGACTGCATCGACTGTGTGTGCTTAATGAATCCACTCTGTCACACATTTCTGTGATAGACTATTGAGCTCTTTGGAAAGAACAAAAACGCGTAACGCATGTGTTCAAATAAGTTGAGAAATCATTGAAGGGTGTACATCAAGAAATAATTAATGTGCGGTACTGCCAGAAAATATATCCACGCACGCACGCACGCACACACACACACACACAGAATCCCCAAAGGCCTTCAGATGTATTCAAAATGTCTTACATGGCTCGACTATATATAGCTTCAAAGACCTAGATTCCCTATGTAGGCAAAGCAGACATACACACACAAACACAGACACACACACACACACACACAATATGCTGTGGCATAACATGCCAACACATTAGCAAAATCTGGAATACTTGAACAGTGCAATCTGAAAACAAAAGCTCTCTCTCTCTGTTTCACACATACACATACTTACACACACACACACACACACTCTCACAGCGTGTAGTGAAGGATGAAAGAGCTGGATAAAGGAATGAGACTAATGGAGGAAAGTTGCTTAATGACAAATTGTCAGATTGCAGAAGCCATTTTCTCTGCTCGTCATTTAGCTCTTTCATCCCGGAGCGCCGTTAAAATATTCCTGTGCTTCAGGCTTTTGCTCGGTCACACTTTCATTTTCTTCTTACTCACTCCCTTGTATTTTGTTTTTCTCTCGCTCTGCTTCCCAGACGCCGCGGCAGAGGGCCCACAATGCCGAAGTGCTCGAAAACTGGGTCATAAAAACATCGGTATGCTCACCAGCTCCATACATTCTGACTGCAAACACTGTATGACAGACAAAAAAGAAAGTTTCTTTCATTGCATGGTGGAAGCAAATGTGATGTGTCAAGTGTATTCTTCTGTATACTTTGTGTGTGAGGAAGCTCCTCTTATTATATCATTATCATCAGCTATTTATGGTGTTGGCATTTGTACGTTTGTCAGAGGGGAATAAAATTAAAAAATGTTAAGCTTTCAGCTTCTTTACTTGCACTACAACTATAATCTGCTCACCTGCACATATTTCAGATTAGATTTTTTTTTAAAGTCTCAGTAAGACAATATCCAGGACTATATGTGACACAGGATAAACAGAGACCAATGGCAGACTGGAGATTACTGTAACCTTTTTAAATTCAAGGTTATTAATTACACAGTGATGACAAGAAATAACGTGTGCACACATTAAACTGATTGAATTAACTGAAAATATCATTAGCACTCTGAGTAAACAGGTGCAGCTAGATATTCAGACAGGATGACAGGACAAACAGCAACTTAACTCTCCAACATCATAACTTAGAACTCAATTCAACCAACAGTTCCAAGACTCCGTTTCAAGTCCAGCTGTCCTGAGCCTTACAGAGCAGAGCTGTCACTCACAAGTAGAAAAAACAGACACGACTGTGTGTAAAAGCACTCTTGCAATGTTGTTTAGGAGTGCAGCCTCAGTCAGAGGCCAGTGTGCGGCTGTATTCACAAACGTAGTTACCAATCTACTGATATGAGAAAGTCCGCCTACCTCCTCAATGTGGGTTTATTTCTTATGCAATTTTTGCATTCATATATTCACAGGCCATTTGAAAATCTTGCACGCCAACAGAAGGGAATAATGAAACAAGTGAAAAAAAAGAAAACACAAAAACAGGAAATGATACAATAATAATGGAGGATATATAAAGATATAAACTTGTTCATTTTTATATTTACTGCTAAATATCAGGATAATGTAAAGCTTGTACAATATATATCTGTTTTACATCACATGATCACCTTTTTAAAGCTCAGTATAATTAGTAACTCTGATGGCCTTCCCAGTTATTTCATCTACAATATGTGAATGCTAAACTAATGTACATTTCTGTAGAACATTTCAAGTCATTACAGTCTAATTAAATCAGATAAAAAAAAAAGCTGCCATCTTCGATCTCTGCAGCATTGATTTCCACCCAGACTATCATGCTATTATTCCATCCAGGCTCCATTACTGCAACAGCAAATTCTGTATTAACTACAAAGTCTTTCTCACCACCCACAATTACTACAGTCCGTCTATTATCCCCTGCACTAGTTCACTGCCCCCACCTTAGGTCGTCTAAGGTTGCCAGACTCTTTCGGATCCCCAGGACCTGAAACCTGAATCTGTATTTTTCTCTGAGTATTTTTCTCTTTATTAACCCACATTCTCATGTTCTAGACCACCCTGGATCCACCCGGTTCATCATTATGTGTATTTTTGATTTTTCTCACCTTTGTTCTCTGCTCTCATTTAATTCTGTAAAGTATCCAAGTAGGCTACACTTAAATTTTAATTTCATTATGAAGATTTGATTTTATTATATATATATATTTTTTAGACATTTTTCCTCATCATTTTTTTTCACACTACATAAAAGGAACCAACTAGTGTTTGGCTTTTTGTTTCACTGCAGTGCAGTGTACATAATGTGTATATAGTCTATATAATGTGTAACTGCACTGGACCTGCATGAGCAAACACGCTAATTTTGTGCAGGTGATGTTATGTAATAAGTCCCTGCTAAAAGTCTGATACCGTGTGGAACACACATGATGGATGTGTAACAGTGTAGCGCCATCTACTGGGACTAATAACAGTTCATGATTGATCTGTGGCTTGTGTCATGATGGAGGAACATGAGGCCAGCGTACAGCTGCAGCAGCCTGCAGGGTGGAAGCACTGCTCCTGCAAACACCATCATGTTTCTTCAGTCGGAGAAACGCTGCTTGTAAAGTCGTCCTTCTGCACACAAACGCAGATGCAGACACTTAGAAACTCTAAAAAGGCGAACTGAACACAGCCTTGTTTACATGTGGAAGTGTCAGTAAACAAAATGTAAAGGAAAAAATGTATTTCTGATATAACCATCAATTAAAAATAATCATTTCAAAATGTTACCCGATACCTGCACCACCACTGACTTGACTGTTTTATACTCTCATATGTTCAAGCTTTATGGCACTAGTTCACAAAATGTAAGAAAAAAAGCTCTTCTTGAGTCTCTCTGCAATAGTATTTAAATTATTTCCTTCTAATTAAGGTGCCCTTGCAGTAATGCTTCGGTGAATGCAGCTACTATGAACAAGCCTGATCTGACAGGAAATTAGTGCTTACATTTAAAAAGTGCAATGTTTTCCTCACTATATGTATGAAACCACAGACACACTCATTCCTTTCTGGAAGTTTGTGGCTCCCGTTATTAGAATTATATCACTCAACCCTGTAAGGCAGTTTGTATCAGATTTGACACATGAGTTTCTGAGACATCACACCCTGGCACGTTAACTGGCCTGTGGTGGCTTAAGTGCAATGCAGGAAGTAGAGGTCTCTTATTCACGAAATTCAAGATGGCTGCTTCCTTCTTGTGTGGTTAATTTTTAGAAAATTTTACAGTTTGATTAACAATATCATTTTTGCGAATGTTTTAAGATGAAATGTTGTTTGATTGAAGCAGCGTACAGTTGCTAAACGCATTATCTTGTAATGATACATGAATCAAGGTCTTTTTTTTGTAAATTCAATTTATTTTTTATTTCATTTTTTAAATGTCCAATTCTGAATTATAACTGCACAATTTCTTTATTTCAAGTTGGTATTAAGTATGCAACCTACACCTGTAAAGGAAACTAACTTTTATATTTGAGTTTGAAAGTCTGATTTGTCTAATTTGTAATGGAATTTAGAAAAAAGTCAGAGCTCTTTTGCAAAATCTGTCAAAGTCTACTGGTTATAAAGTCAATCTAAATGAAAACTGTTAGGCCTAACCCTAACTTGAATATTAACCTAAAAATAATTGTATCCAACCTTACAGTCAAGCAGCCTAAAATCCCACAGCACCACTCCTCTCACCCCTGACTGGAACCTACGGAGACTCCAGAGCTGACTGGACAACAGTCTGTCCAAGTCCAACTCATGCATGTTTCCTAATGCTGTTAAAGGTTTGTTTGCATTCTAACACCCTGCAGTAAAAGAAGCCAGTATTCATTATGATTAGGTAAGAAAAACATACATTACAATTTCCAATATCTCAAACTTTTCCCAAAGAACCCACCAGACACACACTGTTAAGATGGCGCTGAGCCTTCTGTTTTAGAGGATACAAACAAAGTAGAATGTGGAGCAGGATGCTCCTGATCTGTGGCCTCTCCAACAAACAGATGTCCACATCACTGAACCTTCTGTGGAAGCAGACTTCCACCTGCTTCATCTTCAGAGGAACACAGGAGAGAGCCCCAGTATCAGCTGTACGGGGAGCAAGCTGGACTGATGCCTCTCAAACTGGCACAAACTGACACTACGCATTTACAGACGCCACATTATCCACACACACTCTTTGTGTTTCTCTCGTGTTGCCCCGTGAGTGGGAACACACACTTATTCTGTTCCACTCCACTCCTCATGTCCGGCAGCAGCAGCAGCAGTAGCAGCAGCCAATGGCATGTAAACAGGATGTAAATTCATGTAGATACAATTACACACACACACACACACTTACACACACACACACACACACACACACACTCACCTGCTGTAAATACATGAAGGTGAGGGCAGCGCAGGACAGCTGAGGACAGGCGTCCACGTTGGGTAACGCCACGCATGTTCCTCCAGGATGCTGCATGTTCCCTCCTCTGGCTGACAACACAAACCCCCTCAACCCCGACAATACACAGCCCTGGTCTGAGCGGAGAAGTGGAGCGAGCAGCAGGATGAGCAGAGAGAGAGAGAGAGAGAGAGAGAGAGAGAGACACACAGAGAGAGAGAGGCAGAAAGAAAGAAAGAATGAAAGAATGATTGGGAGAGAGTGAGCAGAGAGATGGAGCTTCAAAGGAAGCGGCAGCCGGTCCCGTACGATGGAGACCCGAGTGTTTTCTGCTCGCAAGAAGGCGGGACGAGCGTGAGAGAGAGAGAGAGAGAGGGAGAGAGAGAGGGAGAGAGAGAGAGCGGGAGCGCTCTGCTGCAGTGTGTGTGACTCAGAGAGTGTGAGAGAGAGTCAGTGTGAGTCTGACTCAGTACGTGTGTGTGTGTGTGTGTGTGTGTGTGTGTGTGTGTGACAGAGAGAGAGAGAGAGAGAGAGAGAGTGTGCGCGTGTGTGTGTGTGTGAGTGGAGGCAAGCCAGCAGTCAGTGTGACTGCGATCGTTGGAGCGTGAGGGAGGCAGAAAATTGTCTGTGTGCTTCTAATGTGGTGTGTGTGTGTGTGTGTGTGTGTGAGAGAGAGAGAGAGAGAGAGAGAGAGAGAGAGAGTCCAGCTGTGTGTATGTGCATGTGTTGTTTCTTGCAAAAATGCTGATCTATCTCTATCTCTCTCTCTCTCTCTCTCTCCCTCTCTCTCATTCTGTTGATGAATTGAAGTTCTCTGACATGTGTTACTGGAGGCGATCGAGGATGCTGACTGCAGCCACAACACAACCCCCCCCTCTCTCTCTTCTTCTCTCTCTCTTTCTCTTCCTCTCTCCCCCTCTCTCTCTCTCTCTCTCATCATTTGCTAGCAAAACTTTTTGAGTCATGCAAAACACCAAACGGGAAAAACTCATCTTGTCTCTATGACATATAAATAAAATGATATTGCTATAAATAAAAGGTGCCCACTGTATTTATGGATGAATGCATTATGTTTACTGACAACAGCTTTATTTCTTAACTACAATGAAAAAATGGAGATGATAATGGCACTTTATGATAGCGAATATATATATGATATAAAGAAGATGGGCTGCTTCTCAGCATTAGATTGTGCAGCCCTTACTCAGAGCTATTAGAACAATGATATGATGTACTTAAAGGTACACTACAGTGAATTATTATTACACACCCTTAAGATTAAGAGACAGATTGGAAACAAAAAGAAAAAATAGATGAAAGAAATGAAGAGGCAGCGACTATGATATCCTGACCTAAGTCCCTATTTTTGGTCAAGCACCAAAATTACTGGATACTACACTTCCCATGATGCAACTCTTCATCCTTACCATCCTTACCATCCTTAACTGGTCAACACAAACATATTTCAAACTCCGTGCTTCAAGTTTGTAGCCAGGATTTCTTTTACAAATTAATAGTTTCTAATTCCAAGCCACGATAACCCTGATGGCATCACTATGACATCATCAGGGTCATTTTCCCAGACTTGAGAAAACTCCTCCAGAGCCACAGACGACACGATATCCCAGGCTAAATAACACTCACCGAGACAAGTAAACTGACCTTTATGTGTAAAAGTGGCGCTCCAAACATTCCAACCGCGGTCATTATCTGGCAGCCGCTGGACGTTTCCACTCCAAACGACGTGGCTCAAAATGTTCTAATGAGATCAACTGGATTGTTTCTGTGGCGAGAGACTCCTCAGTCTGTTTTTTACAATAAAGAGTGGTGCGCAACATCTCTCCAGTTAGAGTGCAGATGGAACAGTTAGCTGATGCTTTCATGGCTGTGAGGAGACTCTCCGGGGTTAGAGAGCTGCTGACAAGCACTTATTAATCCCCAGCCTGTCTCTGGCATTTATGTATGATGGCATATTAGGGCCCTTGTAATTTGAAATAAATAAATAAGGAGTTGGAGGAGGAGAGTAATACTGTACATATCCAAGATTAAATTCATAAATTTATAAGAAAAAAATTATATTTCAGAGAGAAAAACTGAAATAAAGTCACAAAAAAAAAGTCACAGATTTATGAGAAAAAAATTAAAAACTCAGTAAATGTTTTTGTCATGAAGGAATCACTCGCTTTTTGGATCAAGTTAATCACCCCATAGACAACGACGCCTGTGTTATGCTGCAGTGGATGACCTCATCAAATGAAATACTTTCCCACCTGCTACCTTATCACCATACTACCTTATGATCATACACATGTGGACTTTGAAGAGATATTGCCGATGAGGCTGATCCTGCTTTGCAAAGTGCAACAATGTGGCTCCAACCCATTCTCATTCCCAGGGTGTCAAATACCAGCACTTTATCACCTCCTTTGGCACCTGATACCGACGCACACGGCTCCTTGCTGCATCAATATAAGACACTCAGAGGAGCTGTTCCAGCCGTACTTTCATTCTAAAACGCTTCCCATTCCCGTTCATCAAATACTGATGCCCCTGACTGTCTAATATTGCCACAGACATAAAGAAATACATAGAATGAAACTGGGAAGGTGAGCAAAATATGAATAAAGAGGTTTGTTAGAGGTTACATGGGTGTTTTTTTTACAACTTTAAGCAAGGAAATTCTGACTTTTTTCTCAGACATTATCTCCATCCACCAGCTACATTATTCCTTTCTTTTTTTATGCACAATGCAGTGGCCCTTATATGCTGTTGTATTAATGCCAAGATCTGAACACATTCTTATTTTTGGGGTTTATTTGGTATATTTTCTATGTATGTAAAGTGTAAAGGTGAGCAAAACATAAATAAAGAGGTTTGCATGAGAGGTTTTCCATGGGTGTGCCCTCACCAAGTAAAGTGACCAAAGTATTAAAGAACACAAGTGCTGTTCACCTGCTTCAAGCAGGCGGCCGGTGAACCACGCCAGACGCTCTTATTCTTGAGTCCAGTACACTGCAGGAATTGCAACACCACACCCTGTGCTGTGGCATTTTTGTCATTTGGGTGAGCTGAATGTTTTAAAGGCAAATATAATCCTTTTATATTTGCAAACAGCAAACTAAGATATCAGTATGGCCCAAGCTGACAGCTAAATAGCTAGATAACTAGATAGATACAGTATCCGTGTGTTTGCCGTTGCTGTGGTGCATGGTGAAATGCAAGTGCATATGTGTGAGTGCATGTCTGTGTGTATGAGAGAGAGAGAGAGAGAGAGAGGCAAACGGAGAGTATTATTGGATGAAGCAGAACACTGCAACTGCATGGCTGCAGGCCAGGAGCTGCCTTTTATCCATTCGTTCGACCAAAGACACGCTCCCTTTTTTCTACTCTTTGCTTTTTTCTTCCACCTCCATCCTTTGGGCACATCTTTATTTTGCTACCACACACACATGCTATTAGCCAAGCTTGTAGAGCAATTGGCAGAGCTCTTATCCACACAAACACCTTCACCACTATTCAGTATTTCCCTATTACAATGAGAATTTTCAATAAAACACATTTCATAACAATTGGAAAAATGAAATAAGGAATTGACAGAAACAGACGTTACAGCTAAGGTGGTGTTCAAGCCTGTGGTCTAATCACTCACATGGGACATTCACTACTAAAATGCTGCTAAATGCACTGCTTCCATCAGAACGGCAGTCATGCCATACTCAGCTTCTCTTTTCAACAGAAATATGTTTTTTATTCATTAATGTGATAGCTTCTACTTTTTGTTGTTAAGTTACTGTCAGTGAAACATAAAAACAGAAATGGGAGGGATGATGCCCACTGAGAGGCTTTTAAACTGAAACACATGTACAGAAAATGAGTTTAACTGACAGAAACTTAGCAGCTTTTAGCAAAATGCAAATCAGAGGTGTGAAATATTTCTGCTGAAGAACAGAAACTTTTACTACTAAGACATGAGGCAAGGGACATTAGAAATGAATCTTATCTGTTATATAAGGCAGCTGTAAACAAAGTCCTGTTTCTCTCTGCAGTAGAGACCATTTACTGATTCGGCTGTAGTCAGCAACATCTATGTTATTATCCAATTGTTCATTTTGACATGTCGAATTCACAATCGTATATTTGATATATATTATATACATTTAATTTATTTCTAATTTCTATTTTAAAAAATACATTTTGAAAATGAATGGTAGACAAATACAAACAAAATTAAACCATAAATTACCCTGATATTCTAAAACTGAATAAAGATTATTTTTACCCAGCTTTAAATTATGCATTTCTTGCCCTTTGAAATGTGGCACTAATGTGCTATGGTTGATGATTACAAAACTCTTATTCAAAAGTGGAATGGCTGGCTCACAGAAAGAATCATTGCATGTTGAAAAGAGAAATGAGCAAGCAAAGCAATGTCTCCAATAAAGTGGATAGTTCCACGGGGCAAAGATGGTATTTTGTGTTTATTTAGTAGCAAATGAGGAAATGGATACAACCTGAAGTCATGGGGACGTAGACTTAAATGCTCTCTCAATACCACACACTCACACACAAACACACACACACACACACACAATCAGCTTTTAAAATGACTGCATATGGTTTAAGCATATGTGTGTCAGATGATATTGCCTTTTAGTTATAATCCACTCTGCATGCCTACTAGTTCAGTATGCTATCTGTCAACTCCCTTTAAAAAAAATGGTTCACTAAGCTTGCTGAGGCCCTAAGGAAACGTTCTGATGTCCTAATTTAATCACAATATTACCTTAGTGTGCACACATATTATAAAGGCAGCTGTGGGTCGGGTTGGCTATGGCAGTCAGTGAGTCATTATGTTTGCTTAACCTACAACCACTGTGCTTCTGTAAAATTTCTAATAGCTTGTTTGCATATGACATGATATCACACCATTGCTATGGCACCAACTGCAGATGGAGGACAGGAAATGATTTCACTTAATTGGAAGCGCTGTCACAAACTGTCAAAATGCCAATGGATTGTGTCATTTACGGTTGACCAATTCCATCAAACAGAGAATCCATGAAGAGCTCTTATCAAGTACCAAAAGCTGCTGTTGAAACGGACCAAAAAACACTTGCACAGTGGCTTGTACACCGCAGTCTGAAGAGTGGAATCATGCTTGTGTGTGAGGTGACCCCTTCGTCACAAGTCACGTAACTTATGTGGGTATTTTTATGTAGATTACTGTTTCCGAATGCTGTGACGTCAAAGATTCTTTTTTTTCTTTGCTTTGTTGGAGTTTGCACCCCTGTAACTGAATAACAATTCAGGGTGCAACCTCATTAGTACAAGCATTTAATAACAGTTTCCCTTGTTTTCCTTAGAAAAACAATGTTGCAATAAGCTGCAATGACTTCTGTCTTCTTTTCGCTGTGATCCACGTCTTTTGTGGCATTTCGCTGGACCTTTGAGTGGTGAGAGTGATAACATTAACACTGAGAGGTGCCACAGCATTCAGTGTTACTGGCTTTATCCACAGGGTAATAAAAGACAAGCCACTCATCCTAGCAAAAACCAAATAACAGTTATTCTGGAGTATCTTAGTACCAAGGTGGTGGAACCAGCTGCTAACAAAGCACTTGTGTACCTCCTTACTTTTATATGCTTCCATTTGTTTTCTTGAGTAGAAGAATGTCTGTAGGAAAAGGTTTTTTATATATCTATATCTACAGCCTAGCCGGCAAGGCTTTCCTGCATCTCATCCATTCTGCTTTTCACTTCCTGCCCTCAGTCTCAATGTCACCCATTCCTTGGAACCATGTGACTACAAACACTGCATTATAGGCTTTGAACATTTCTTATTTTGTGGAAATAGCAGTATCAAAAAAGACACTGTGTTAGACAATGTAGCACGGTCCTTCACTCGGTCTGCCCCTTTCCTCACAGTGTGTCTCGGCAACTGAACCAACCTTCTCACCTATCTTTAACTTTGGGACAAAGAGCCAACTGCCTTGGCTAAAAGCAAAAGCCCACTGATGTAGCTGTAAGTGAAGAAGTAGTCCAGTGACCATGGGTCATGGTCATCATAGATAGTACATCTACTGCTCTGAACTGCTGAAGCAAGTCCAGGAGTGTCGTAAGTAGCAGATGATGTGACGGCTGGGCAGAAGATGTACTCAAGGTACGCCAACTGGGATGTTGTGATCTGAGGTGCAACTGTGGTCCTTTGATACACATCACGCACTGCCATTACCCAAACTTTCCACTGCAAACATCGGTCAGAGTTTACAGAACCAATACCTGCTGACTGCACACAGTTTAGCCACGCAGTTTTTTTCTTCATACATCTATGATATGACTTACTTGGTACGCTCAACTACTCTGCCATGATTAGAAGAATGCGTTGGATGCATGTTTCAGTGAGAGGAGTATGTCATGTGAGTGTAGTGAAGAAAGCTGGATGGCTGTCTGAACTAGCTGACAGGCTTATTAACTTATATTAACTGTAGTTTTCCACTAAGAAGACTCAATGGTCTGGTCAGTGGTTTTCAACTATTTATTCTAATCGGTGTCTAAAGAATGCCCAGTTGACAAGTTATGTCAGTAATCCAGGCATATTTCACTGTAGACTATATGGCTGCAACTTTTAAAAATATGATGTCTTGGGGCGGGGGGGCATGAAACATGTTCTACAGACTGCACATCCTATCGCAGTCAGCTGTGCTGGTAGCCACTCTCCCTTCACACCTCTACTCCACTCAGGCTCCCTGTCCTCTTTGCCCAAATTAGGATTTTCTGGTTTCTGAACCTGACAGAAATAGCCACCAGTAACTCTAAGATGCTGACTTCAGTGGGTCCTCTCAGAAAGTGACGTCACACACACACTCTGGACCCTCCACATTCTGCCTTTCTCACACAGTCCACGAGATGTCCCTCGTGTTTTCTTCTCCCGCCTCAGCTGCTCCTAATTATTATCTCATTATCTTCCATGTATTTAACCAAACTATTTAGTTCAGTCAGTGCAGAAATTTCTCATTCATTGTCATGTGTTTGTGTGTCATATAAGCCGGTGTGATGTCCCGCTCTTTTCCCAGCAGTCCCTGCGCTCCTGTGAGGATATTATGTTCAGTAGTGTTTACTTTACAACATCTGTAGTCTGGTTTCCAGTTTTTGGCAAATGTACCAAGCAGGCAGACAGACAGACAGACAGACAGACAGACAGACAGACCTAAGTGTTGCAGATACAATACAATGCCATAACAATTTACATGCTGTTTCTGCCTGGGTTCACATGTTTTTTGTAGCCATGTGGATTGCATAACTTCCCTCCACCCCTGAGGTATGTGTATATCACGCTCATCACACTCACCTAAATCATAATTAGCTTAATTAAATCTAATTATTAAATATGACATATTACAGGATCATACTTGGGTGCCGCTAAAGGTTCCAGCAATGAACCGCAAGGTTTCTGGCTCACATCTCTGTCTTCCTTTATTTCTTTCTCTCTCTCAGCCCAAGAATTAATAATAAATGGATAAATAAATAAAATTAAAAACAATATATCATACTGTCCAAGCAATAACCTCCACCTATGGTGTCCTTCTGAGAATGCTCAGCAGTAATGTAAATAACACTGGTGTTACTTAAAGGGATAAAACTTGCAAAATTCACAAACGTGTTGTTGTTTTTTTCTCATCAATCTTGTATGTTACATTTTTATTCAAAGAACAACGACCATGTTCTTAACAAAAAGAGGGAAAGGCAGCGTTACTTTGTATAATTCTACAATGAATGAAAACCAAGAGGCCAAACAATAAAATATGGAGCTGCAGACTGCTGGAGGATAAAGATCGATTTATCTGGTCTGTGTTATTGTTCAATTTTACATCAAGATTTTACAGGACTACGGTTTTAGCCACAACATTTAAAATACAACTCCAGTAATATTACAACAAACTGAGCTCAGCAGCCGCGTGGGGAACCTGACTGTGAAACTATTCAAACCGCTAAAGTTTTGACCTTCAAGTGATCATCTGAGAGTTGAATCATTAATCATTCAGGCAACCAACAACAACTAACTCACCAACACATACAGCAGAAATTCATTCGGATTCTAAAGTTAGTCGGTTGTTGGTTAAAACTGAGCTTAATCTGAAAAGTATCCAACCCAACTCTTGGAACTAGTGACAATCACCTCAATTGAAATCAAATACATGTGCTTTCATATGACTTACTTCAGATCTAAGGCAGCTACCACAACATCCATCCATCCATCCACTACTTATCCTTAGAGGATTGTGAGTAGACTGGAGTCAGTCCAAGCTGACAGTGGGTGAGAGGCAGGATCCCCCCTGGGCTGGGCTGAACACACTGCATCAGTTTAAGCAATGGCTCACAAGCTTTCAGCTTCACCAAAAACACCAATTAAACCAGACGACAGGTTAATTTGTACACAGGAGCAGAGTGGTAAGCTAGACACTTGTTCATGTGAAGTGTGTATTAAGACCTTGTACACAGGAAATCCCCCCAATCAGATCAGTACCTCCATTTCAGCTTTCACCACCACTTACAACAGCAAGGACATTTTGCGTGCCATGTCTACACAGTTTCAGCTTTATGTGTGTCATTTCATGCCAAGTCAAACATTCGCATTCTGTGGTCAAATTAGCAATAATAAATATGCAACGTCTGGTTAAAGTTTCAAAATAAAGCTTGCTGAGGAACGTTTGTGGTGACTGTCGCAATTTCATTTAGGCATGTAAACTATGTAAAAAACTCCACGTTCACATTTAGGAAAAGATGATGATTTGGATTCAAACAAATATGTTAGTTATAAGAGTCGCATTGCGTTGCGTGATGTTAAGTTAAATAACTTAAAATAATGTTTGCACATTAAGTGACAAGCCGTCTTTGCACAGCATAGGTCAGAAGAGACTAAGTGGAGTGAAATGACGTGCAAAAAGCAAAATGTGCATTGTGATAACCCACAAAATGACTTAAGACACTTTCTTCTTATTCATGCGACACATCTAACCAGAGTCACTGAGACAACACCTTAAGATCTCTGCTGGTACATTCTAAATGTAAAAAAAATGTACTCAGAAAAAAAGTTCAAACTAGGTCAGTTGAATTTTTACTGAGCAAAAGCTATGATATGTTTTAATACATATATTATATTATTGTTACACGGCCACTTTCCTGAGTGTAGCAGAAATAGAATTAATCAGAAAGAGGACAGAGCTCAGACAATCACACAGAAATAGTTGAGATTAATGGACACAAAAGCATTATTAGGCTACATACATTAAATAACCTGCCACTTCAACAGCAGAATAAAGCATCACCAACAGCACTGAGAGGTTCGGACGATCTGAACTCCACAATAGCTGCAGTCTACAAACACAAACACTACAGCAAAGAGAGAGCGTGCACAATTTATGCACACTGCATAATGCAGACACAACACTTCAGTGGTTGTTTGCAATGGCTGTTTGCATTGATGGATGTAACTTTGGAGTTACATCCATCAAAGCATTTGTCTACATTCAACTTTGTTCATTTATTCTCAATGCAAAATGTAACTAGTCCACTGAAGCTCTCCGTCTCACTACGCTTCTCAGTGTTTTGAGGTTTGAGCCATCACATTGGGGGACTGTCAAAAACAACAGAAAGGCCTTACACGCCTCAGTAAAGATAGATGTTTCTCTGTAAATGAAGACGTCACTGCTTGAGAGTCCACTGTGTGGATTTTAGCCAGACCCAGCATGTACTGTTAGTCACGCACCATTGTGGGTATGTTTGACTTGGCACTGAGTGTAGACCCAAAGAAAAAAATGATGAAACTCATATTCAACACAGGGGGCAAAGACATGTCACCTGCTCCATATGTCACATTTCTCATTACACGACAGAAAGCTCACACTGCGCATTTGATATAGTTTCTGTATAACATTGCTAATTTTGGTTTGAATGTGGAGCTAAAAAATGTTCACAAGATTATTGGTAGTTATTTGTACAAAACTATCACAAAGCAGTTTTTGTTTAGATTGCACTGTTGAGCATGTGTGACTATAATGTGATATAAATGCAAAGAGAAAAGGCTGAGAGTGTAAGAGGTATCTGTGGTGATATAGTAGATTTGTCTTCCCCCCCCTCATATCTGCATCTGAAGTTCAAGTGTAATCACGCCATCAGTTCTGAAGCACCATGTTTCTGACAGCTCATTTCCCCATCGGAGCTGACAGTGATTGATGGAAATTGTGCTGTGTGTTTCTCTGTGTAACTAGCGTGTGAGTACACATTAGTGTTTAAGTGTGTGTGCACACCGTGGTGCGAGCAAGCGTGTGTTGAGGCTGCAGCCTGCTAAGGGTTATTGCGGCATGATGTCTCGGGGGCAAACAGTCAGCTAATAAGTCCCTGGGTGAAGGAAACAAAGGGAGATAGAGAGAGTGAGATAAAGTTTGGAGCAGAGTTTTAACAATCCTTTATTGAGCAATTAAAAAAGTTTCAGTTAGTCCACACTGACATTTTGTAACTCAACATACAATGCTACCCGATTGACATTTATACAGAAAACAACTTGACCCACTGTTAAACATTCATAATGATAAATTCAGTCCTACATTCCGTAGACAGGGTGAACTGTGTGTCAATTTTGGAACTCGAAATTGATGGCTATTGCATCGGCTATCATCTGACGATGATTTCACTTCTGGGGGCAAGGGCCAAAGTTTCTGGACATCTGGCGTTGCCAGTAGATGTAATGGATAACAAATATGTGGGTCAATACCTCCTTTTCTGTGTGCCAATTAGTGTTTAATCCATATGAATGCAGATAAACTAAAATAGCAAATAAAAAGCGTAGTCAGACAACAGTCTGCATGTTTACTGGGATGCAACCAAAGCCCGCTCAAACATAGTTGGTCAATACCACTCAGACTACAAACGGAGTACTAAAAAATACAAAAATCTTGTCCCATGCTGACAGATTCTGCATTCAGATTAACTGAGAGTCAGTCAGTCTGTACAAAATGTCCCATGTTCCCTGCATTCCAATTGTTTTTTGATAATTTGAGTTACGGTGAAGTTGTTTGAGAATATGGGGCACAAAAGTTGAATCTCTGTCACGTCTGATTCTGTATTATTAGTTACTCTTGTGGTCTTGTCTTGTGCAGAGGGGAATTCTACTAGGAGAGAGAATGGAGCTACCTATTTAAAAAGTGCATATTGTGATTGTTTTAATTTACATGCAGTCTGTAATATCCTTGTTGCTGGCAAATCTGATTACTTTTTGGTTGCTTACTACATTACATGATGTCATAGGTCTATTATTTGTAGCTAATGATAAATGCAGTTTCTCAAATAATGGCCAGCCTTTATTTTTCCTGACTGCAGAGAGAATTAAGCTTTTTTTTTTTTTTTTGAAAAAGCTTGATGTATATTAAGGAAGTATATTTGAATAACAGTCCATTATTTCTAATTTCCCTGTTTCAAAAGTAAATGATGCCAAGTAAAGTTAATCTCCTCACAAATCATTTATTTGCCTAAGGGGCTGTGGAATCTGAGGAGCATATGACACCGTCAGGCCTTAGACTCTTAAACTCCCCTAAAAAATTTACCAAACCTGAGCAGTAGAGAAGGAATCCGTCTTCAGTGCAGACAGATATGCAGTAAATGTGTGCACAGAATACACCCACCTAGTGAAATTACACTATCATGGTGACATGTTTTAGATATTATTATATATATATATATGTAGATATATCTAAAGATATACGAAGAATATGCATCTATGGAAGATGTCAAAAAACTTCCAGGTGAAGTCAGACAGAATCTGGGCTACATCTGGAAACATGGATGAGGACAGACTACACAAAATCGCAAGTGGCAAAGCCCAAGCATTCATACAGACAGGAGAAAAGAAACAAGAACACAGAGAGAGAGAGAGAGAGAGAGAGAGACAAGGACAACACACACACAAGGGAGAGAGGGGCAAGAGGAGAGGCTGAATCTCCTGGTGGACAAAGATCCACATCCAAAACATCTGGAATGAGGCAGGGGAAAGAGAGGTCCCGGGACGACTGACGGTCCAGAACAGAAAAGCCGGAGTTAAAAGAAAGGACAAGGGAGAGAGACACACACACACACACACACACACACACAGAGGCATACAGCTCGGGGGCTCAGAGAGGGTTCACTGTTTCTCTCTAACAAACAGAGGTTTAGAGAGGCTGTTACTACGGTTCATAGCTACCTTTAATAGTAATTAAAAGATGTCACTTATTTAATTTGTTTAAAGATGTCACTAGTTTAATTTGAGCTTCATTTGTAAGTTAATTTAGTTTATAATGTTCTGTAATCAATGCAAACATTAATGTTTAGGAGTTAAATGAGAAATAATAGAAATATGTTTTTTAGATGATTTAAAGACCTCTCAAGGTATCACATTAAACTCAAGTTTTATGTTTTGTTTTTATTTATTGATTAACAAACTAGTTAAAAATCTGAGTGAATTGGAGGTCTGAACAACAAAAGAAACATAAACAGCTTTCCTCATTTATTAGAAATGTTCTTCATTACATGAGCATATTTTAATTCTCATGTCAACTTTTATTATCAATAAAATTAAATTCAGGGAGAGTCCGTCATCACAAGCATCACAAACTACAAAACAGCATCTCCCCAGCTCAGGAAAAAAAAGTCTGTTCCCCTGCAGGTGCAGGAGAGGAAATCCACCTCTCTTTGTTTTTGGACATACTGTAGACTTTTCTCCTTTTTCATTTGAAAGTATGCTATAAGCCATCAGTTTCGACCCATACCACAGCTTTTTGCTTTTGGTTTATCATTAGCCATGTAGTTCAGATACAATGTTGATGATTAATGATGGTGATGATGATAATAGCATAAACACTCTTCTATGAGGTTTTAGGATCTTTGATAACAATTACTGTACAGTTGTTGATGAATCATCTGCCAAGCCAAGCAGCAGATGTTTGTGAATACAGCCGATTCATGTGTGAATTTGTCCCAGTGTGTTCTGGAGAAACAAAATAATTGCTTATTTAACTGAACTTATATAAAATTAATCTAGTTTTAAGTACAATACCTTTCAGGAGGGATGGGGTTGCCTAGCCTTTGGACGATTAATTAATAATTGGGTTATTGATTCTCATTCTCATGAGCGCTCTGGAGTGACACAGCATAGCTAGCTATCACATGATGACTGAACACAGTACGATCTAATAACAGCACAGTTCTGGGGTATCAAACACTCTGTGTCCTCTGCCTTCACCCTGCTTGGACATAGTAGTCCCCCGCTGACTGTTGCTGAGGCCCTGTTTGGAGCTGGCATTAACATGCGCCTTGAGTGGTCTGATCACAAGTGGACAGCTGTAAGTACGTCAGTCCACACATGGTATTAGAATGCATCCCCACATGCATCTCAAGTGGCAACTTGCGATCGGATCCCAGTTCGCCACTCTATATGCAAATAAACACATACATATTTTTTATAAACATTTGTGTGTCAACATTTTATTTAAACTATTCAGACACAAATTTATTTAATAGCAATGGCTTGGCTGTCCTTTAAAAATCCGTGTGTTACGCAGCATCATGTTCCATTTCACATTATTTACAGTATTTAATATCACAATCCAAATCATGTACCCTGGACTGCTCAGATGTGTCACCCAGTGGTTGGTGGTACAGACTGCAGCTAATGCCAATGCCACAGCGAACCTTTACTGCCGTAGCAATCACGTAAGCTGAAAGGTGTAACTTCTGTGGGATATAATGGACGTAAGGCTTTGGTCACTTACTCTCAGAAAACTCAAATGATCCGCACTAAGCAGAGCTGCATGTGTTTGGCTGACTCATGAGTTTAGCCGTAACCTGATGACTAATGCTCTAAATGCTTTGGCCAGCTTTCAGCTTTCCTTAGACTGCAGCACTCTCTCAGTGTAATGAATGGAAAAATCAGCCCTCACAAAAACATCTCAGTAGCATCCAATGAGCCCCCATAACTTTTATTGTAGTAAATCTGCATCGTATCTCATTACATTCTTATAGAAGGCCTGACAGTGCATATGTGGCCTCTTCATCCCTTTGTATGAAAAGATATAAGGGGCCTCATGCAAGAACCACTCCAATGAACAGATTTGTTCACGGTGCTCACTAGGCTCCATTCTACTCACATGCTTTGGTTTGCCATTGGCAAAAGTTGTGGATAGAACCTGGTTCCAAGTGTATTTTTTGGTATCCCCTTCATCAAACTTCCAAGTGAGCTGAGCTGTTTTTAAAAGGTTGAGTAAAAACACTGCAGACCACTGATTGGTTAGAGAGAAACGCCACTAGAATTGTCACTTGCGCGACATCGGACATTAATTTTAAAAACCTTACATCTACAGTGAATGACGAAGTTCAGACAAGAACACAATCCCTGTGCTGGAAGAGTGCCACAGCTCCTTTCAGGTTTAAAGCGATGTGGAAGGTGTGTGTGCAGTGAGTGTGTGGTTGGTTGAGTGAGTGAGAGACAGCGAGCAGGCAGAGAATGAGGCAGTCGAGTTGTTAGTTTAGCAGTAAATGTGGAATGTAGGTTACAGATTGTGTGTGAATAAAGGCAGGAAGGTTAACACCTCCAACGATCCTTTGTGTTTGTATCAAATTGAAGATAATGTTACAGCAGTGTTGCGCAACATCGCTATGAGTAGCAGCGAAGACTTTCACCAACACGGAGGTGGTATTATCTGCTGCGGAATGTGCCTTGTGCTTGCCCTGTCACCATCTCTGAAGGTGTTATTCAAAAACACTGTGATGTCTTTGGTTATCCAAGGTTTATTGTTTGGGAAACAGCATACAGTCTTTGTCGGAAAAGCATCATCTATGCAGGAATTGTTATACAATCCATCAGATCATCAATGTCCTCTCCATGTGAATTACAGAGTACATCCCACTCCATTGTTAAGTGACAATGGAAACATGGTTTAACAAAACTGTTCTAATGACAAAGAACACTGAAAACTCCACAACATTCTGTGACTTTCTTACTGAACAAACCAAACACACAACTAAGCTACAAACAAACTATAAATGAGAATAATTTACAAAAGGGCAGAAAGAGACCAAGAACAACTGTTGCTGGGTGCCACTCCTACGGCACCAGAAGATATTCATTAATTTGTTAACCATACTGCTTATCCTTCAGGGTCGGGGGTGCTGAAGTCAATCCCTCCTGATATATGGGGCGAGAGATGCCTAAATGAACTGAAACCAACACTGAGGTCATTGCAGGCTTGCTAAAACAAGAGGAGGAACTGGCCACAACCACACATTCGAGTGAGAAACACTGCAGAGAGCGAGTAGACTACCTGGTGACAGCTAGTCGAGCTGATTTGGGGTTCAAATAAGGCCTGCATCTGTTTCTTGTTGAGTGTCATCCAAGGCTTTCAGGTCATGTTGTGGCCAGCTGTTACAGCCATAAGGTTCAGTGGTGATTAAACTCCCTAGGTCTATCAGCAAATCATCTGCTCAGGATCACCTCTACCATGACAGTTGCACCGATAGTGTTAAATCACCTACTGTGTAGTATTCTATTGTCTATCTACGTCTGTCATGGTACAGCACCACTCTGATGTCACATCATTGGCTGCTGTATTAATATTTTCTAACTTTTTCCTGCTCCTTTTGACTACTGACACCACGAAATCTATGTTATGTAAGTTTTTGTCTTCTGTAGTACTACTATACTACGTTCTTCTTCTTACCCTTCGCTAACATTTTCGTGAATTAAACTTGAATGAAACCACAAACCATGTGGATCAAATAGCCTTATATATTATTGATAGGTATTGGCCATGCCAACCATGAAATCTCACAAAATTCTTGCTCCTTCTCCAGAGAATTATCATGCAAGGCAAGTCTTCAAATATGGTTGCACAGTGGTCTGATACAGACAAACAGGGCACCCTCTCGCATCTGTATGAGATGCTAAATGGCAATATTACATAAAGAGCAGGAAGGTCCATGGAGGGAGGATGCTGGCATGCTCAGATGGATCAGACCCAGGAGACTGGAGCTCATGTGCAACTTGAAACCAAAAGTGAAACTTTACTTACATAAGTTGTGTACTTATTTTAACCTAAACCTTTCCTAGTCCTAACCAAGTAGTGTTACCATGACAGCGAAGGGTCAGGGCATCATTAATTGAGTATGTTTTTTTTTTTCATGAAGAACATTGCCTGTATGTATCTTTCTTATTTACAGATAAACCACTAAGCAACATAATACAATGCATGCTTGTACAATACACACAGCTCTTCATATCTAATGTAAGTTAAGTGAATGTTAAGTAAATAATCTTCTAGATAATTAAGCCTACACATAAGCTGCTTGGTGCTTGTTCCCATTGCAGAGGTAGACTTTTAAAAGCCAAAATAAATGGTAGAAAAGTGTTGGACACTGAGCTTCCACTGTGCAGAGCCAGCAAACATTTCAACCTAGCTATTCCAATTTACTCCCATAATTGGCTGTCTGTGCAGAGAGAAAGTGGCCATATCTCAGGGTTTTCCTCTGCCTGCCTGACGGTTTGTAATTAGAGGAGGGAAAGAGTCTGTTCCTTCAATTAAACAACAGTGCAGCAGGGATAAGGACTGCCCTCTTTTTGTAAAGCAGACCTAAGGAGCAGCACTCTCCCAGCAAAATAAATACGGCACTACGTAATGAGCGAAGCAGCGTGGCATGTGTGTGTGTGTATGTGTGTATACATTGGGTAAATATCGGCAGTTATTTAAGCTGGTTGAAGTACTTGATAATCTAATTTGCGAGGGCTGAGTGGAGACTAAAAGACACTGAGCAAACCTCTGTTTCCTTCCCAGCTCTTAAATCTGGTTTCTATGTGATTTTTGAAGTGATGCTTTTACTCTGATACTCAATGAACATGAGGGATATCAGTGGAAAGAGGAAGTTTGTTAACTCCTGCAGTAGGGAGTGATTGATGATCAGACATGACAAAGCTTTCACGGTGAGTAGAAGTGCTGCAAGTTATGACAGGAAGTGTAAAAAATACATAGGTTTCAGTGATCTTTCATGTATTTCAGTGAAACACAATAAGATGATGGGGGTGTACCCTATATCGCATAATAAAAATGTCACCTGCTCCATTCCAGCCGTGGACCCTTTCTGACTATCATACCCCTCTCTCTCCCTGTGCTTAATGTCTGTCTTCACAAAGAAAAGAACAAAAATTTTACCACACATAAAAAATATAATGTAAATATAAACTAAACCGCCCATAATGATCCATGCAAAATGTTTTACTTCGGTAAGTACAGACACAAACTATTTACATACCCTTTAGTGGTCCTCTTGGTTTATTTGGCCCAATCTGCTCTCATTACCGGGGCATCCCATATCAACACTTTTTTTTACCCCCTTTGCCGTTTGAGACTGATTCACTAGACACCTTTTCAGAACAAGAAAGTCCGCAAAGCCTCAGTTATGCTTTCCACATGGATGGTCACATGGACATGAACTGACGTGGAACCCTGGCAAGGATTCATTTGGAGCTTTTTTTACTTGGTACAGGTTTCTTTTGGTTTCTCACTTCTGTCACCAGCAGCTCCTCAAAGTTGACTGTTTTCTCCACCTAGTCCATGTCCGTGTTGTTAGAAAATGTGGACAGCCACGATCCCCGTGAAAGCATCAAGTACAAGAAGGTGGAGGAGTGATAGGAAAATGAAAGTGAAACTTAATTTACTCAAACTATATATTGCAACCTTTATATAGATGGCATCAGTATTTGATGGCCTTGTGTGCCTGTATGTTGGTATGGAAAGCCAAAGGAGAAGTATGTGATGCCCTCGGATAAGAATTTATGTTTGGCCATACCGACTTGATACACATTCCACCTCGTCTGCGTTTTGAGAAATAAGAGGTTTTATTCATGGCCCCCTCTGCAGCTGCTTTGCTGTAAAGTTAGCCAGGTAAATGTCAGACATAGAGGGTCTAATTTTCACATCTTCTCAACATATTAGAACATGAAGGTTCAGGTCCTGTGTGTGTTTTTGTTGTATGTGTATATGTTGCTTTGCTACCTTTAGAGGAGCAACCAGCGCTGGTGAGTTTGATGTAGAGGAAAATCATCATCACTTTGAGTTTAATCCACGAAGCTTCTTTAAAAGGTGTGTACTCTTGAGTCTCGGTGTGCATGTGTTTGTGTGTGTACACATGTGTGTGTGTGCAGGCCCTGGCTCCTCCTTTAGGGATGTGACATTTAGAGAGAGCGTTGATGAGCGTTGATGTGCAGCTGAGTCAGCCAATCAAAAAGCCAGAGCCGTCTCACATAACACACAATGTTCACCGACTCTCACACAAACAAACAAATTACTAATCTTGTTACGAATCTAACTGTCTAACTGTGTTCCTGGAAATCAGATATGGAGGATAATGCTGAGTAATGTCTATTCAAAGATGTGCATATGACCTTTATGGCATTTGAACATTCTCAGGGTTTTATAAAAAAAATGACATCAGACTGAATGACCACTGTAATGAATACCTTAGCCTCTAGAGGCCACTTTAGGACACTTGATAAGTCTCCAGCTATACTGGAATCAATCAAATAAAATCAATCAATCATTTATCTATTTATTTATCTATTTATTGGTTTCAGCTCAGTAGTCTCAAAAATCTGCTGCACTGCACAGGTCAATGTTCTCATAATAGTGGCATTTAACCTCACTAGTTTGTTTTAAAGACTATTATTTCTAATTCTCCTTGTTTTCTATGTATATTCTATTATATTTTAGTAATAATTTACATCAGTAATTCCTTCAGTGCAACAACAGTCTCATGTCACCACTCTGCTTAAAAGGAGTTTCTCCTTTTAACACAAATACTGTTCTCATTCACTAATTATCCACCCGTTGCTATATTGAAACACAATACTCTGCAGGTATATTTCACATCAAAAGCCTTCTAGCCCTTAAAGGGCGCAGCCCCTCCTGGTCCTGGCAGGAATTTACTTACCCTAGTGTGTATGTGTAGTGTGTGAGTATGACATGGCCCTGTTGTGGATTTAATGCTGTTAAAGATTCTGAGTTTAATAATTTCACACTTATCTCAATGTGTAATTTTTCCCAGTCTTTAATCATTCAGGCCAACCATCATTTGAATACCTACGTTTTATTGGGGAGTTTCTATTTGATTTTTGAGGTTATTATCACTATACTGAAATGCTGACACAATCTTTCCACTATTTGTATTTGTGCCACAGACAGTGACTTTCCTCTGCAATGCAGAGTGCAGTTTCAGAGTGACTGTGTACTGTATATGTGCAACTGTGTCTTTAGTGTATTGAAAGTGTGAACGTACGAGCATTTGTGGCCATGTGGTCTTTTACCTGCCATGCATGGCAGAGCAAAGCAATTGAACACTAGCGGCAACAGTCATTCACTCTGCTTGTGGAACTCAAATGTCAGCAGCAAAGGCTGAGACCTTGAGCTATGAAATAATGTAAAAGCACAGTGCGTGTGCGACTGGGGAAATGTCCGTCACTGACTCAATATGGAGAAAAAGCCAGCTGCTGACCTGCTGTATTCAACTGACCTGGGCTTCAGTGGGGACATCAAAAACTACATCACAAATTAATTAGCTTACTATTGCAATTTCCAAAGCACTGTACTAAGAAACTGTTTGAGGACACTGTATCAGGGGGCTGAATGATAATGCCCATCCCCCTCCATGACATATCAATCTCTGCTGGACCACAACCAGACCATTCTCATTCCCAGGTTGTCAAATACGACGCTCTCTCACCCCACTTTGGCATCTGCACACAAGGTACCTTGATGTGATGTAAAGCACTTTGTAAACTGTGTTAAAAGGTGCCATATAAATAAAGTGGGTGGACTGGTCAAACACAGGACTTTCACCCAGAAGGCTGCTGTTCATGTCCTGTGTGAAACCAAAAGTGAAACCGCCATAAATTAAGTAATATTTCACTTAGTAATACTTAACGTGCGTATTTTAATCCAAAGCATCATATTTTCCTAAACCTAAACACATAGCTTTGGTGCCTAAACCAAATGAAACTGTAACTCATAATTTTACTCACATGTTTATTATTGTTACTATGATCACAAAGGGAATGCCTGTGGCAATTTTAGACAGTCTGTGGCTGGTGCAAAGGGCCTAAGGGGCATAAAAAAGTGTCAGTATGAGATCAGCTTGTCATAACTCACTATACCCTCCCCAACCCATCCCATACCCCAGCAAGGTGGAGGGAATTCTCCAGGCTCAGAATAAAGAAGCAAGTGTGCCACACAAGATCAACTCCAGGTAACTTGAAATGTGTGCTAGGTAGCTTGCAGCAGCCTTCCAGCATCTTTCCAATGCTTCCTTAAGGGTGAGGAAGGTGCCTAAACCATTGATTATATTGTACCTCCTGCATCATCCCACTGCCAAAGAAAGGATGTCACTCTCAATGACTATCGACCGGTGGCACTTGCATCACATGTGACCATGCTAGCTTTCTCATCACACACAAGGCACTTATGCACTTGGAGAAGCAGGGAGGTACTGTAACACTCATGTTCTTTTTCTCCACTGCTTTCAGCACCATCCATCCATCAATATCAGTAAGACCAAAAAGGTGTACTACCAGAGGAAAAGGAGCTCCCATGTCCTAGCAATCATCAAAGGAGTGGAAGTGAAGAGCGTGGACTCATACCAGTATCCTGAGGTCCAAATCAATAACTGGACTGGTCTCACAACACAAAGTAAATGGTTTATTTATTTGTCATTCTACAGCAAGTTGTAGTCCCAATTGCTACATGAGAAAAAGGAAAAAAAGAAGAACAGGCTGCTCTTCCTGACAAAGACTCAGGTCCCTCAGCATGTGCAACAGACTTCTGAAGATCCCCAATCAGGCTGTAGTAGCCAATTCTCTGTTCTTTGCTGTGGTATGCTGGGGTGGTGGCATCAAGCCTGCTGAGGACATCACACTGAACAAGCTGGTTAAGCTAGTTCATCCTCTTCTGCATTATCATTATTTCTGCCTGAGGTATTCACTGAGCAGCTCATCCCCAGGGGCCATCTTTCTGATGTATTCCTGGATCGTGTTTGTTTCATCCTGGACGTCCTGGACATATAATAGCACGGTGGAAGATGCAGGCAGGAACTGTGTACATGGGATGCCATAACCAAGTAGTTGGCTTAGTGTAAAGGAACATCTGCACTAAGTATGGGCTGGAAGTCCTACAGTCAGAATGGAAGACACCTCCCAAAGTGGTTGAGAAAGACCGAGCTAAGATCCTCTGGGACTTCGAGATCCAGACTAACCAACCGGACAAGCAACATAAGGTAGTGGTGATGGACGTAACAAGCCTGAGCGACACCAACATCAGTATGAAGGAACATGAAAAGCTTGAAAACTACCAAAAGGCTGACTGAGGAGCTAGAAAATATGTGGGGAGTAAAGGCAACAGTGGTGCCGCACACATATACAGTGGGGCAAAAAAGTATTTAGTCAGCCACCAATTGTGCAAATTCTCCCACTTAAAAAGATGAGACAGGCCTGTAATTTTCATCATAGGTACACTTCAACTATGAGAGACAGAATGGAGGGAAAGAATCCAGGAAATCACATTGTAGGATTTTTAATGAATTAATTGATAAATTCCTCGGTAAAATAAGTATTTGGTCACCTACAAACAAGCAAGATTTCTGGCTCTCACAGACCTGTAACTGCTTCTTTAAGAGGCTCCTCTGTCCTCCACTCGTTACCTGTATTAATGGCACCTGTTTGAACTCGTTATCAGTATAAAAGACACCTGTCCACAACCTCAAACAGTCACACTCCAAACTCCACTATGGCCAAGACCAAAGAGCTGTCAAAGGACACCAGAAACAAAATTGTAGACCTGCACCAGGCTGGGAAGACTGAATCTGCAATAGGTAAGCAGCTTGGTGTGAAGAAATCAACTGTGGGAGCAATTATTAGAAAATGGAACACATACAAGACCACTGATAATCTCCCTCAATCTGGGGCTCCACGCAAGATCTCACCCCGTGGGGTCAAAATGATAACAAGAACGCTGAGCAAAAATCGCAGAACCACACGGGGGGACCTAGTGAATGACCTGCAGAGAGCTGGGACCAAAGTAACAAAGGCTACCATCAGTAACACACTACGCCGCCAGGGACTCAAATCCTGCAGTGCCAGACGTGTCCCCCTGCTTAAGCCAGTACATGTCCAGGCCCATCTGAAGTTTACTAGAGAGCATTTGGATGATCCAGAAGAGGATTGGGAGAATGTCATATAGTCAGATGAAACCAAAATAGAACTTTTTGGTAAAAACTCAACTTGTCGTGTTTGGAGGAGAAAGAATGCTGAGTTGCATCCAAAGAACACCATACCTACTGTGAAGCATGGGGGTGGAAACATCATGCTTTAGGGCTGTTTTTCTGCAAAGGGACCAGGACGACTGATCCGTGTAAAGGAAAGAATGAATGGGGCCATGTATCGTGAGATTTTGAGTGAAAACCTCCTTCCATCAGCAAAGGGATTGAAGATGAAATGTGGCTGGGTCTTTCAGCATGACAATGATCCCAAACACACCGCCCGGGCAACGAAGGAGTGGCTTTGTAAGAAGCATTTCAAGGTCCTGGAGTGGCCTAGCCAGTCTCCAGATCTCAACCCCATAGAAAATCTTTGGAGGAAGTTGAAAGTCCGTGTTGCCCAGCGACAACCCCAAAACATCACTGCTCTAGAGGAGATCTGCATGGAGGAATGGGCCAAAATACCAGCAACAGTGTGTGAAAACCTTGTGAAGACTTACAGAAAACGTTTGACCTCTGTCATTGCCAACAAAGGGTATATAACAAAGTATTGAGATGAACTTTTGTTATTGACCAAATACTTATTTTCCACCATAATTTGCAAATAAATTCTTTAAAAGTCAGACAATGTGATTTTCTGGATTTTTTTTTTTTCTCATTTTGTCTCTCATAGTTGAGGTATACCTATGATGAAAATTACAGGCCTCTCTCATCTTTTTAAGTGGGAGAACTTGCACACTTGGTGGCTGACTAAATACTTTTTTGCCCCACTGTATGTTATTACTGGACATTGCTCTGGTATTAATATATCAAGGTATTTCATAAGTGAAGAATCCCATTTATCTCACTTGTGTAATACATACTATTGCCTTATAATGACTGTGCACTGTTCGTGGGGCATAAAGAATGGTGTCTTCTTGAGCATAGTTCACAAGGTCAATTCCAACTAATTCCATCATTACAACAATAGTCACATATTACAGTCAATTAAACTTGCATTTTGGATATTATGTGCCTGAATGTTTTTATATGAAACTTGCAAGAAGCGTTAGAATTCAGTTACTGTAGCTTGACAGCGAATAAAAAAAACTCAAAAAGTAGGAACAGCTGTGATTATTTAGTGCATGAAAACAGTAGGATTATGTTGTGCTATGGAAATGTACATTCTGGTGGATTGCTCAACTACAGTTCAGTGCAATATTCTAAAGTAGGGAAAATAAGAAATAAAGGCCTCATGTAGCACATTGTAAAGCTGAACTGATCAATCTGCCTCCACTGCTTATTGAGATGTTGTGCAAGAGATTTATTAATCAGACAGGCAGAGGTTCAAACATCTCTCTGACAGCTTGGGAGCAGGGCTCATTTCTAAAGGAGGTTTGATAAATGAGGGACACTGTACTTCTGGACCGTATATTACTGTTCAGTGTAATACTTCAAAGGTGATTTAAATACATATGTGCTGTAAAATTACACTCTCTGTCTTATCAATTTTGCATTTACCCCTGGATTCTCCTCAACCCCAAGGACCCTTTGGTGGGTCCATCATTAAACTCCTGTGGTGAGTTCCCAGCTTTCCAGAGGTGCTCAGTATGCCACACTGATTAACATAAAATGATTTACAACTTCCCATTTGATGTAAACAAGTGGCATGTTATTTATGTAGCTCGCATAGTTTAAGTGTAGTAGCGTATAGCTTTAGTATATATTATATGCTGAATGTAACGTTGTCAAACAGTGGGGAAAAAATTTCCTGTTGACCATGTTAAATCTAAGTTGCAAATGCCTTGTTTGCAACAAACCAAAATCCATTCATTTCGATTACATACCAAGGTGGAGGGAGAGAGACTGTGCGAATGACTACATCTCATTAGTGGTAAGAAGTAAGTTGATTAGTTAATTGGTGGGTTATCAGTGTGATATCAGTCTGACATATGCAGGCTAAAATTAAACTTGGCAGGATCTACTGTCTCCAAGTCAAAGGCCACAGGGCTGAAAATGGAGCACTGACCACCTTAGGTTGGATTTGAGTTGTTATTCTAATTGTTGGAGTTTAAGTACCTCTGTGTTCATGTGTGAGGGGAACAAGCAGATTGGTACCACGGCAGCAGTCATGTGGATGCTCTACTAGGTTGTTGTAGTGAAGAGGGAGCTGGGCATGATGGTGAAGCTCTTACAAGTTGATTTATGTCCAACACTCACCTACACTTATGAGCTATAGGTAGTGACCAACAGATTGAGAGCTCAATATAGTCAATCAAAATGAGTTTTCTTTAGAGGGTGTGTAGCTGTCATCAGAGTCAGTTATACGATTTAAGTTTAGATAGAATAATTTATGTTTTTGAGATAATATTTTAGGTTAATTAACATAAATATAATTAAGAAATTGATGAAAAGGGACTTGTTTATTTTCGTATTATGAAAACTGTTTGTGTTAGTGAGACTAGTTTGTTCCAATGATCATCCTCTATGAGAATGTTTTTCACTGACAAACTCATTTTATTGTTCCTGTATTTATCTCATTCTCATGGCATGTTGAAGCCATGGTATGTAAAATAAATCACTCTCACCCTCTGTGGTGTGGAATAGTCTCTTGGATCTCACAACCCTGAAGCTTGTAGGGGTCCTTAGCTTTGAGCCAGAGAGAGAGACAGGTATGATATGCCACAAAGGTTGGGCAATGGTTGGGACCATGCAGAATGTGCTGTCACCATTCAGCCAAGGCATTTCCTTATGAAGTTTTCAATGCATTGTTCTGTTTTGGTTACTTACTTTGTTTCACATACTTTTGGGTAATCAAACTTTATTTATATAGCACATGTTATACATCAAGTGCAATGTCAAAAGAACATTAAATAAATATAAAATATAATGAAAAACAATGTCGTATTGTTTTATGTTTTTTAATTTCCCACCCACATTCCACGAATATCCACCCTACACTGCCTCTGATTGGATAGCAGTTGGTTAGATTGGTTAATTAAAAAATGCCAGGACCAGAGCCCTTTTTGGTGATAAAGCCTTTATGTTCTTCATATAGTTCCATTAGAAGGGTTTGCACTGCTGCTGGAAGGAACACAGCCCTCATTTTCCCTTTTATTGCGACATGGTATCGTCTTTTTTGGTCGATTCTTCTGGGCTGATTATGCTGGGCTAAGCTTATTCAAGCCTGGTTAGAGTTAATGTTGATTCGATACAGCTGAATTGTGTTAGTGGAACTACTTGTGCCTTAAGTGAAAGTCAAAGTTAATTCAAGCTGGGCATTTTCAAGTTGATGAAATAATCACCTGAGATTCTCCAGGTTGTTACTCCTGTGCGTTGGAAACTTGGAAATGGAAATGTGAGGCTCACTTCAAGCATTTTGACCACCTTCAGTGCACAAGATTGGGAACTCAGATATTCGAGAAGGAGCTTGGAGTAGGAACAATGTTCCTCAACATTAAAAGCAGAGTCTTTTGAGGTGGTTTGAGCATTTGATCAAAACGCTGCCAGGATGCCTCTTTTTGGAAGTAGCCCAGGGAAAGATGAACATGGCTACGTAGAAGCACATGTGGAGTATCTTGCCAACACATTCTCACTTCTAATTTGTCAAAAATGACAGGTTGGACACTGGCCCAAGCTTCAAACTATGACTTGTAGATAGCCCTCTAGCATAACTTTTGCACATGCAGCCAATTAAGCAATAATAAATATGCCAAGTGCAGTTAGACTTTCAAAATAAAGCTTCAAAAAAACAGTTTCACATGGAAAACAAACAACAGTCTCATGGGTGAAAGTCCTTTTTTTTTTATCCATCCAAACACCTCGGCCTGTTCTCTCTCACTCTTTATACTACGTCACTTGACAGAAATGACACTGGGCGGTACTCACAACTTAATAGTTTGAAGTGTAGGGCCACTGACCAAGCTGCTGTCATTGACACATTGGGAGTGAGAACAGTCTCGTCTTGCTTAGCCTGCTGCTACCATGACCCAGACCAACAGCAAAAAATGGAAGGATGGAAGGAAACAAGTTAGTAGCAAATATGGCAGCTACTAAATCAAAGTCTAAGCATTCTACTCTATTCTACAGCTAGGGTGATGTTCTAGGATAATGCATGCATATCCAAAGGTTAAGTCACACATACATGTAGATACATAAGGATGGGGGTGTTGTTATTTCTCATTATCCTCTCAACTATTTACCAAGCACCAAAGTAATGTTGTCCCAGAAGTTTTATAGTAGCAAGCTGCCAATTCTTTACAGATATATTTTAGTTTGTGGAGATGTTTAAAATCCAGTAACAATGTTTTACTCTTGTCCATACGTAATTTAAAAAGGCTGGTGGAAATTCAAAGTGACATCAGAACCTGGTGGACAGGTTCAAGGATCCTGTGGGCTCTTCAATTTCTTTCCAGGGAGGGTAAGATAAATCTTTATGTCACCATTTGCACCATCCTGCCAAGTTCATGACAGAGCAAATATAAGCATCGATACGTTTTTTTGTATGCACGCATGTGCACCCATTGTGTCTAATTAGGCCCAGCTCTTGAGTCTCACTACTGCTGAATTTGCAGACACCACTGCTGCTCTTCCTGGCACTCTACACTGTGCCTCACCACCATTAAACTAGAGGCCAGTATGTAAGGTGACTGCAGAGCTTCATTTGTAAATACAAAAGACAAAGAGAGTGCTGTTTCGACCTGGGTTAACTGTGTATTCAAAAGAAAAGTCAAAGTATCAGTGCAGGGGAGGACGTTGGAGAGAGCAGGACAGAAAGAGAGAAAGAGAGAGAGAGAAAGAGAGATGTAGTCAGTGGTCAGATCCGCTGTGATAAGACAGCAGCATCAGCATTCCTCATCCTCTCCCCCTACCATCACTCCATCTCAATCCAACCTCCACTCCATCTCTCTGCCTGTTTCCCCACTGTTTCTGTTTTTTTTTTTCTCCTGTGAACACAGACATGCACGCGCACAAACATACACACACACACACACACACACACACACATCACATCACAGCCCTCTGTGGTGAACTAGCTGCTATTGATTGAATCTGAGGAGATGTCTGAGGAGGAGAGTACTGCTCAGGGCACGGGGAATAGACTACCCTCAGCTCTAAGCTAATAGATAGCACAGATTGCCTTGGTGTGTGTGTAGGTGCATGTGTATGTGTGTGTGTGTGTGTGTGATAGTACAGATTGTCTGGTGCAAGCTGTTAGGCAGAGAAGCCTGTCTTTTCACAGGCTCCATTGACTGAAGCGCAGCGTGGAAACGCTTCAAGCTTGATGATAGGGCCGATAACAGGCCTGATGTGGCTGAATGAGCCCCGCCGGAGCCCAGCGAACAGGGAAATACAATTTGGTAAATAGTGATGGTTACTTGTGTGAGACAAATAGCCCATTTGGTCAATAATCAAGACAGCTGCCAAAAGGAACGAGGCAAACTGGCGCAAGTTGGACAAAGAAGAGGATCAGCAAGAAACAGGCTGAAGTCAGGTTTCTGTTGGGAAGCTTAGTATACTTCAAATGATCTAGATCATACAACCTTTTGTCTGACTAACCTACAAAGAGTGTTACCTGTTTTGAAAGACCTCACTTGAAACCTGCTGTCACAGCCTCCTCCCGGCTGCATCCCAATGAATTTCTGATCTCTCTCTCTCTCTAACAACAATGTGTCTTTTGTATGCTTTTGTCGACTTAAAGCAATGGATCAAACAGAGACAACAGTGCACACCTTCAGACAATCTCACCTTGCGAGCATTCTTGGTGTTACATTCAGTTCAGACAATCATGACACATAAGACACATATGATTGACACATACATACATGTCCTTAAAGCTGCTTATAACTACAATATAGAGTGTTGTAAACCATTTATTAAATAGTGGTGTGCTGCTCATGAAGGCCACAGGGGATTTCAGATGTTCCAGAACTTCTTCTTCATTGGACTTTGATCTACTTTGTGCATACATGCAGGTGTGCTTTGCAATGGATTGTTAATAATGGACATTCTGGGTGTATTCAGTTCATAGGGTTGAGTACCACTGTGTTGTTTGCCCTTATAGGCTAATATCTAAAGCCCAAATATCTAATGTCCCCAGAATACTGCAATGACAGAAGGTATGGCCAACACTATAAAAATAAGACCTCGGTTTGAAAGAAAAATATTTTGAAAGATACAGTAAATCTGGTGACATCTATGTTTTTCTGTACAGTCAACACATCTAATGAAAAAACTAAACCCAACTAAACTCTCAGGTTTTTTATTTTGTAAGTTGGTACCTTTGGATATCTGGGCTTTTCCAGCAACAGCTATCACTTGCTGCTCTGTAGACAGAAAAGTGAGATAAAAAATACGATGACCTTAATCAGCATGAGCCACTTGACTTCTTGATTTGGTTTAATCAATCAATGGAGAAATGTGTGCCATGGGCCTCAAATACAGTGTCCGGCTGTTTCAGGAAAATAATGAGCCTTTCTAAGTGAAAGAACATGTAACGAATATCTTTTAATGTTTAAAATGATGCTTTGTTTCAAACAGCGAGTGCAAATGAAATCAGAAAAACAGGTAAGCAAATAAGTGGGGATATATCTATGTACTATGAAGATGATGGTCTTTTCACACACTAAGTTCATCCTCGACATCTAAGAGGAAGACTGCCATAAATGTCACTATAATTAATTCATTGGGGAAAATTCCAGAGAGAGAGAGAAAAAACCAAATGCACCTAAACAGGCACTGCTGATCTTCTGGTATTGCATTTTAAATAATAATAAAACATGAGGAAAAGTGCTGCTCTGAATTAATAAAATGAATAAATCACATTAAAGCACAAGACAGATGTCCTGCTTTTGGACACTTTTCCACACACTAACACACAAACACACACTCAGGTCCAACACTAGGCCTCTTCAAAACAATCCTGAATCAAACGCTCCAGGTCCATTTATTGCAGAAATGCTCTGCACTGATTTGTCCTCCTCTGAAAAACTCTCAATGTATCCAAACTGTTTTTTCCCCCGTACAGTATCAGCACTCTGTTCGCCTTGCTGCAGTGCCCGTCATTAATACCCGTCAGCCAGGCTTGCTCCTACATCATATTTCTGCTGCTTTGCTGGAATATATGGAGTCCCTGTTCAGCCAGCACTCAGGAAACCCTGCATAATTTACTACAAAACAGAAAACGTCATTTGTGTTCTGCGCTGGTGGCCCACTGAGCACAACCACGCGAAGCCAAATTTACTTTCCCATTCGTTGTACAGCCCATACAAAATTATAGTTACATGGTGTTTGATATGAATGTGCTGATATGTTGTTGGAAGGTCATTGTGACCTCAACACTTACTGTTTCATGAAGGCAACATGGCACAACATGAAATAATTCCAGCAAAGACAGTCAGCAGGTCCAGTGTGTGAGTCCAAAACTGATTATTTTGTGTGTATATATATGACCTCTACAAGGTGTCTTAATGGTTTTAAAGTATGCTATTTCCATTATTAAAGATGTTGTTATAAGAATAATGATGTCAAAATGGAAAGAGCATATGAAACAAAATGTTGGGATACTACTAATTGGAAGAATATATAACCCACACAATATCTGGTTTTAATTCTACAAGGATTGCATTTCACTGTAAAAGGTGAATCTATCTCGAGAATGATCTAAGAATATGTACTTCGTATTCTTTAGACATTCAAAAGAATGATCAAACGTTCCCACTAAATTGAAAGACAACATCAGTCATTTCAGCAAGTGCCAAAAGTTGAAGTGCCAGCACCCTTTAGTGGTTGTAATAATTACAACAGGAAGAGGACAAGAGGAAGTTGGGCAATATTGTTTCAGAGTCACAAAGTCCACAAAGAGTGGAGGTCAGGTTGTTTAGATGGGTCACAAAAACACAAACTTCAGGTTGTTTCCAATGGGCACATTGGTTTTGCTTTAACCATGATCATTCCCTAACCTTAACTCCATGGTTATTATTGTAACCACCTAAACAAAGTAGTAATTTTGACCCAAACCATGATTCATCCTCTTACTTGTGCCAAAATAAAACCAAATCTTAATCATAGTGATGTTACATCATTGAACACGTTTATTTTCCAACAGTGATTAGATTTTTTTTTTCAACGGCAACAGTAACATTCTTTCAACCACAAATGGGCGAGAGCGCCGTTTATTGAGAGTGTGAATCAACTGCATTTTATATCTTAGGGTGCAAGACAAAGCATGCGTTTGCTTGTGTGAAGAATTCTTTGGCAAATGAGTTTTACAACATAAGCCGTTGCAACTTTGTTAGCACTCGCTCGCTCATGGGAAAAAATACATCTGCCCTCAGATAGAACCCTAAAATAATATATCATAGTGTAACGAATATTATAAATCTGTTTAATAAAACAAATGAAATACTACGAATATAACCCCCTTTGAAAATTGCTGACAATTGGCGCACAGTTTGAGCCAACTGCTGACCCATTGCTGCCATATTATCTTTACATTATTTGACATTCATTTATGTAGTAAAAATTAATTCAAGAGTGTAATGGCATTTATTCTATTCCGATGTCATTATGCAGCTGTTAAAAATGCTCTTCTGGATATTCTCTCAATAATATCTTCAAATCAATATCAACAAATACAGGCCGTCCCTCCAGTGTGTGTCACAGCTAAATCTTTTTGACATTTTTATGAAGCGAAGCCCCACATCACAAGCAGCAGTCTTCAAATTGAATATTGATTCTAATGATCTCTTCTTTGGGGCTGCAAGAGTTTGAATCTTAATAAAGCGGAGAGAAATGTGGCGCATTCTCAATTTCAAGAAAACTTTATACAGAGCCCTTGGGAAATTCAATGGTAATGTGATTGATTTGTTGGGTTCCTTATTCATGAAAAAGATCCCAATGAACTTTTTTTAAGTGTGGTGAATCTTTTTGTGAATTTGTTTCAGGCTCTCTGGGGCAGCAGTCTACTTTATGGTGGAGCTGTAATCTCAATTAAATATGAACTCTTCAAATGAAGTGTACTGCTGCATAGAGGATAGGACTTACTAAAAAAAGTATCAAGCCTTCTTTCATTAAAGGTGGCCTAATATTTCTCAATTAACATGTTCCCACTGTCAAAGCCCTGGAGTCAGGAGGCACATAGAAATTATAAGACATCTGAAGGGGAAAGTTTCAGTAATTATTTTTGTAAAATGTAATTATTATAGGCTGTTTTCATGATGAGTAGACTTCAGTATGATATCAAGGGAATAAATGTTATTTAGGTGATGTGAAAGCATTAAGAATAAGTCCGCTTCAGTACAAGAACCTTCTTACAGTGAGACAACACTGTCAACCTGTGATCTCAATCCTATCTCTACAAAATATCACCTTTATATAACACTAATTACATAAATAAATACATTTGGACAGAAACATAATTACTGGCATGGGGCATGATTGAATTATACAAAGCACCTTTGACACTGGACAACATACATCATGCAGTCCATGTGAGGTCATTCAGTTTGTCAATTCATCACAATGATGCATGTCTCTTGCCAGGTCATCATTGTAAATGAGAAGCTGTTCTCAACTGATTTTACCTGGTAAAATAAAGGTTAAATACATAAATAGAAGTCCCTTACAGACAAAATGTGCAATATTTTTAACATGTCCCAAAGTGACATATATGAGCGTTTGCAGTGCCCTGTTGACCACTGGATTCATTTTCAGTAGGATGAGGATCAGTCAGTCAATTTTCTTTATATGGCACCAATTCTTAACAAACATAATCTCAATAAACCTTTCATAGCAGGTTTAAAGACCATACTCTTTGATTACGAGAGACCCAACGATTCAAGGATTCAAAATTAAGGATTAAAGAATCCCTCCATGAGCAAGCACTAGATGACAGTGGCAAGGAGAAGCACTAGATATCCCATTTTGTGCTTCAAGTCAACAAAGATGAATCTGGGTTGTAATGGACAAGCAGCCATTACTGCTATGGCAACTCATTTGTAAATGTAACTTCCTACACAGGGTGGCAGCCACCACCCACTGATCTGTTACTGTAGCTTGGTATTGTATGGGATTTGGCATTTATGGTATGCATTTCTTCTGTCTACAATACAAACGTTTGAGTTAAATCATAACTTTGATGATTAAAATTATAAGCTAGTAAGTAATTGTTGCATGGCTTAGCTATGCTCCATACTGCATTTTCACATCCAAACTGTGGCGGTCACACAGAAGCTGTATGGAATGACTTCTATATTCACATGGGCCACCTTCATCTGTCAGAGAGGGGCAAAGGTCAACTGAGATCATAAAATGTATAAATCAGCCAACAGATCTGCCTATTGACTTTGCTAGTTCCATTTTCTTCTAAACACAGATCTGTCACGTGACTCCCACGTGAAAAGCTATAAGTATTTACCTTCAAAAAAAAAGAAAAAAGAAGGACGAGAAGGGTAAGAAATGGTTCTACTCATACCTCTACAGCTATACATGACCATTTCTAAACCATATCTGCCCGTGTTATTAAAAAGGTAGAATAGGCCTTTTCCACAGAGGACAGTTTGAGTTGTTACAGTAAGAAAAGCACAGGTGTGAATAATCAAACAAACGAGGGCTGGATTCCATTTAGCTCCTTTAGTTTCTGGTACTGGCATAGTGCATGCTGGGTTATGGTCACAACACACTAGAATAGAGCCATTGTTAATGTTAGTAGTAACACCTGTGCTTTACTATGACAAGTCAAAATGTCTGCTGTGAAAAAAGGCCAGTACATGAGGTTTCAAATTACACCTGGTCTTCAAATGTTTTCCATCTTCACTGAAAATCCCCTCACACCACGTTTTAGACATTCAACATTTCAGCCTTTACATGTCTCTCAAACGATCTCATGTGATGATGATTTCACGTTTTAGACACTGTCTAGATCTCAAGGGCACTAAATCTGCTACAATCATATCTGTCAAAAACAACAATAATAATAATAATGATAATAATATGATAATGGAAATCATCATCATCATCATTTTCAAACATATATATGCTTCCCTTTAATCAGTTAATACTAAACAATGACATTCTATGGAACTAAGTAAGTAAGTTAAGTAACTAACTAACTAAGCTGAGGAACAGCTTCTACCCCAGAGCTGTGGCCTCCATCACACCCCTCCCCCCTGTTTCCACGAATTCCTAACCAGGACTACCTCAGCAGCCTCTAAGCAGAGGCTAGCTGCACTATCTTTGTACATACACTGTTACTCACTTTTTCATGTTTCATGCTGCATTGCACTGTTCTGCACTGTTCTATACATAGTGTTTATTTCGTAACTGTTATTCTTGATAATTGTGTATATTCTTGATAAGTGTGTGTATATATATATATATATTTCCTTTTGCCTATGTTTATATTTTTATATCTTTATTTATTGTCTTTATTGTCTTGTTTGTAAATGTCATATGGGAGAGGTCAGACGGAATTTCATTATACTTTGCCGTATAATGACAATAAACCTGATTCTGATTCTGATTCTGACTACTTGTAATACCTTGCAGGATGGAGAACTGCAGGCAAGCATTGAATTCCCAACACTGTCAATGAACAGCCTGATAATCAGACTGAATTTTGATTGCATGACTTACAGTCTCTCCAGTGTACATCAGTTTTAGTCGACACAGAGGTGATTACTAGACGCAGTAGCTAGGAGCAGTTAGATTATGAATTGTCAAGAACCGTCATCCACCTGAGATGACCCCTGACGCATTATCCCCTCAAAAGTCGATCCATACGCGACCATGCACCAGTTAACAACATGTGTTTACATAGAGACTGATGCATACTCTTAGCCAGCAGCACAGGGGGGGGGGAGTACAGAAGGAGGATCCTCTTTATGAGCATAATGTAGCAAAAATTCAATCAGCCAGTATGTAATGTGGATGAGGAAATGCACTGAAGCTGTCTGTTCCAAAGCAAAGTAAGGTTTGCATTTCCATACTCTGCAAGTTAAGGAGAGAGGGAATACCTACAGCACACCAGGCTGTGGTCAGGAAAAGTGGAACCAAAACCAAGAAATGGAGGGATGTACAGACACGTGGAAAGAAAGCATCAGGTGCTTCCAGAGCACTTTTGAACTCAACTCTGTTTTACCTCGAGAATACATGAGTAACTGCTTAGTTTGGAGGGCAGTGAGAGGTCATCTTTATTGTTCTGATCTTTGGATTCTTCTTTTTTGGGATCCCCATTAGCTTCCACAAAATAGTCGCTAGTCTTCCTGAAGTCCATTCAAAATCAATAATAATTTAAACAAACAATTTCAAATCCCACTATCAAAAAAAAAAAAAAAACACAGGCCAAAAATACAGTTCAGACAAGTGAAATGACTCAACATATGAAACTACAATGGAAACAAAATGAAAATTTACAGACACACATCAATAAAAATAAAAAATAAAAAGTTCCAAAACAACAATAACAAAATAACATGTATGATACATGAATTTCTGTTTCAGTGACTTTTCGGGAAAAAAAGATCTGTCTGATGTTGGTGGGGAGTATAGACCAGGCTGAACTTGAACACCACTGGGTGGCCAGTGGTCACTTGAATTGTACACCATGACAAAAACCAGTACATACTAGTTTTCACAAAAGAAATGCAGCATATTACTCCAAATGACAGTTTGCATGAATAGCAGAAGACAAGATTTGAATTTAACCTCTACAGTAAGCCATGATAATTGTTTATCTCACATATATTAGCACAGAATGAACAACTAATGAAGAACTAAGCTGACTGCTCTGTTCATCTTAACCACACAATCATTAATGCTGCTGGTAAAAATCTGGATCCTTGTAGTTAGTACGTAGTGGTTCTGCTCATTATTTCTTTCTTCCTCCATTTAGATGTCTGAGCTCTTCACATTGTGTCTTAGGGATGACCACAGTCGCCCTTTGAAGGAAAGCCATGTACCACTTGTACTTCATGCACAGAATTGCCATCAGTGTATTTTTAATCTTCAAGTCTTTCTTCTGACTAATGCATGTTGTTGTAAATGGTACATGGTCTGTATGGCGCCTTTCTAGTCATTTCGACTACTCAAAGCGCTTTTTACATCACATCCTCATTCACACATCATTCATACAGGAGGAATCTAAGTTTGAGTACACATTCACACACTGGGTTCACTATCTTGCCCAAGGACGCTTTGACATGCGGACTTAGAGGAGCCTGGAATCAAACCTATGGCTAACCTACCACCGAACTTCTTTGTTTTGTGGTTTTTGGTTTCCTTTTGTTTTTTGCAAGAACAATACCCATACAGCACATTTCCACTCACTTTTTGTTGTAAATAAGAGCCGGCTTTGACAAATGGGGGCTCATCTAATCCTTGCTGACCCAGTGGCATAACATCAGAGACTATTTGTAGAGGGCTGGATGTCGCGTTTTTGTAAATGACTTGTGCAGTTTTGCTGTTTGGGAGACACATTTGACAAGCAGACTTAGTATCCTGTTCTGGGTTAATGTGAACAGATGTCTTTAATAACAGGCTGTTGATTTGTTTGGGAGTGGTTCTGTGTCGCTAAGCTGGTTTTGCTGGTGATTTTGTGGCACTGGTCTGGACCAATGCATGGCCATGGTAAATTGTCACTGTATTGTCCGTGGTTAGGCCCAACAGTGAATGTGGCTGGAGCAGTTGTCTCAGGGGCACATCTGAAGCTCCTGTTGAGTCACCACTTCATGGTTGCTTTACCGAATTATAGGGATACAGTGCATAAATACCCAACACAAGTAGCACTTGAAGACTAGGCCAGGAGTTTAGTCAGTTTTGGATAAGCAGTTAGAAGGATGGGGTACGGTGATGTTTGGCTGTGCACTGGGGTTGCGTAAACTCAGAGTACTGCAGGTAGGAGAATCTGTTTTGTTAGTTTTGTGTGTTTTGGGCTTGTAAGTTAGACTGTGGCTAGGTCATGGCTAGTGTGGAAGACATTTTTGAGAGTTTCATTAAAGGTGTTATTGGAGTGCTGTTCACAGGAGCAACTGTTGAAGATTACAAAGTATTTTCAGTTGGAAGTCGGAGACAAGAGGCTGATGGAGAACATTTAGGTTACTGTTCAAGCTAACTGACTGAATTGGGTGTTGTCAGACCTTAGGTACATACTGTTGGCACTGGGCTATTAGTTTTAGATGTGCCTGGCTCAAGTAAAGCTGGTTCCAGCTCTTTTTTAACTTCTGAGCAGAGAAAAGATGTGCTTCTAATACAAATCAAAGTGCAAAATCTGGCTCTGGAGACGTGAGATGGAGGAGAAGCACAGGTTGAGTTGGATGCAGCTGGGCGCCATGCCTCTCTTGCTGCTCTTCGTGGTTTATGATGGTTCTTTCAATATTACCAATATTTGTGTGTGAGACCAGGATAAATAAAACTGTCATTCTGGGAAATGGTCTGGCTGGTAGTCCTGTCTGGGTCAATGTTCCTTCACTGTTGCCTATAACCTCTACTTCACATTCAGAACAGCCTGGTTGTGTTTACTCATATTTCACGATGTCCACAGCTCCTGGTGTTAAGTGAACCATGAGCAGGGCAGCATGAACATCTGAGTTCAGCAAGCCACATAAGATGGGTAACTGCTGGAATGATAAGTCTGAGGGTCAATATATTGCTTCTAAATCACAGATCCCGTGTGACTGAATAACTCTGAATATAACATTATTTGCATTAGCCACAACACTAACGGACTACAGACTTAAATAGTGCTCAGCTAGCTTTCTACTCTCTAATTATGTGAAAGTAAAAAGAACCAACTAAGGAAACTTTTTTAGTCATTTTAGACAGTTTGAAGTTGAATGAACATATTCACTTTCAAAATGCCTAAAGACATGACTCAACAGTGGAAAGGGTTCTATCTGTGATGAATTGTTTTAATTTTCTTCCTCTGCTGCCCATCAGATTGAAATGGTTCCTGGTGATTCATCCCTTCCTAGAATTCATTTTGAGGAACTTGATCATTTGCCACAATGATTTAATGAAAGGATGCAAGCGATTAAGTGGCAAAGCTGATTGTCCAAATGAGATTCATAATGTCAGGCCAAAATCATGGCTGGGAAGGGCTACGATATCTCACAGTCACCCTTAGATCATTTTAGGTTGACTAAGATTTGAGCTTCCAGCAGTCAACTCAAGATCAGATCCTACTCCTCTTTGGACCATTGTTTTCAAACAACATTTTATAAATGAAAATGCCTTCTAATAAGCAAAGCAATTTAGGTCTGACCCCGAACTGCAACTAAAGGGCCTAGCCCAATCCCTGAAAAACAGCTACAGACCATTATGCCTCTTACGCCAAACTTCACAGTAGGCACTATGCATTCTGGTAGGTAGCATTCGCCTGGCATCTGAAATGTTTCCTATACCCCTGATCTAGTAGGGCAGAAATTTCACACACTGGCCTGTGGCAAATGACTGTGTTGTCATGTTTGAAGTCACTGAGTTCTTTACGTCATGCTACATATTAGTGGCTTTTGGTGATGCTGTACTTTTGATTCCCTAATTAATTGCTAAATAGAATGTATTTCATGGTAAATTAAACACATTTAGCGATAGACATTTTAGTGTATGTTTTGAGCAATGGGTAAAAACAGCACTCATAATTCCAAGTTAACTAACAGTCCTGTAGCTTAATCCGCAACAGTCAGCTTGCAATGCAACATTGATAACCATTCATAACTGAACAAACTGAGCTCAAAACACTTCCTGCACTACATGTACAACAGAGCAAATATACACAGTAAATGTTCAAAAAGTGGACTACAAACAGAACACATGCACAGCATTCCACACAGATACAACTTACCCACAGATACATCATCATGATGGCTGGACAGCTGATCGCTTTCCCCTGCAGCACCGAAAGAGACTACTCCTTTACTTTAAACACAAGTTGTGCAATTTGCAGATTGCGTATCCCTCAGTCACCGGCTCACTATCAAAGTCACTGTGTGCCAACTCTTCCTGGATTAAGAAGATGTCTTTTTTGGTTTTCTTTTGACTTCTCTTTCTTCTTCTCCGCTGCTTTTGTGTAAAATACTGCTTAGCCACCACTTCTCTGTGAGTGTGTACTTCAGCATACGTAAGTGTGTCAGTGTGTGTGGGAGAGACAGAGGGAGAAAGAGAACCTAATGACTAAATCTACTCTATGCGGTAGGAGGATACGGTATACCGCTGCACAATGGAAGTGAAAGAGCGGAAGAGAGAGATAGAGGGGGAGAGGTGGAGAAAACCAGACACACACTCACACACATAATGTGTCCACCCAGCCGAAGTATTTTTTTCCAAATAGCTGTTAATATTTCCCTGAATTTCATAGTCATGATTAATGTAAATTTAAAAGTGATTAATGGAAACATTGTCATAGGTGCTATTTAATAAACAATATGGCTGCAGGTGCTGGATATTGGCCAGGCAGTAAGATGTCTTTAGAAAAAGTTCAGAGACCGTCCAAAGCTTTTTAGTGGAGTCACTTCAATAATCTAAGGTTACTATTTGAAATCAACCCCCATACAATGCCAGTCTCTCAAACAATTTCTGGAAATGTTCATTTTGGATGGCCTTGTGTATATGCATCTACCACAAAAATCCAGTTTATCCATGAGTTTCAAGGCTTATTACATGCCAAAAGACTGCAGAGACAGAGCTAAACATGTTATTTTTAGATCATCAAAGACAGCCAAGGGTCCACACAAAACAAGTCACATTTGAGCTTACAACTCCTGCACAGTTATTTGGGGGGAGGCGCTGGGTCAAAAATCATTTGAAAACTAAACATATATTCTGCACTTCCAAAGGAGGTCAAAGACATTATTTCATTTGAAGCCAACCCATTTTACAAATACAATTTCCTTCTGCATTAAAAAGACACATTGTAAACACAACATTATATTTCTCTGTTGTGAAGACAGTAGGAGAAATATTCTCTAACATGAGTGTTAAGAGTGTGGATTTACCCACCACCTGGAACCTTAATAGTCTTTGCTAGTTTGGCTGCATTGTCAAGACAGGATGTAGAAAAACAGATTTTATAGAAACAAACTAAATAGGGCGTGCATAATGCTGAGGGGAAGCTATCAGTTACCTGAAGAAGTACAAATGAGTTAAAGCATCCCATAGTGCTTTCACCTTCCCTGTAACCATTAGATTTTTTTTTTTTCTTATTAAAGAGTGAATGCTGAAGGTAAGACGTACTTTGCAGTATATATCCAAATATTTTTTTACAGAGACTTTGGAGGGGGCCTTTGCAATTGGGGGGCCAAAGCTGTGACTGACCTTTTGGTTGATGGTTAAGTCTGCACTACCTTTATCATAAAGCTTTAATGGCAAATGCATGCTAGTCATGTGAGCTTCACACCATCAGAATAATCACTTAGATCCTAGGGTTCATGGTGTGTTCAAGTTCAACAAACTGAAGGTTAGATGTCTGCACAGAAAACGTAGTGTCAAACAGGATTTTAATATTAAATAGCACCAATTTTGGTTGCAAAGTAGCCATAGTTTAAAAGTTATAGAAGAACCAGCTGTGATAAAAGAAAGTGTTTATCAAAATAATAAATACCCAAGGGCCAAATAACCAAATGGAAAAAAAACAACTAAAAATCAGAGTCCAATCTGAGACTATAATCTATTTGCTTCTCATTTCCCCATTATCCTGAAGGAAATACTTGTTCATTTCTTTATGGCTATGGACAATTAAAAAGAAATGAAATGGGCTGGTAGCTGTGTGTAGAGGGGATTGCAATAAGATGCCATGGCATGAATAATAACACTACGGCTGGAGGTTTATTTTTAGACTCCAAATGTACCCACACTTTAATGAGAGTTATGCTGCATGCCATCAAAGCCAACATGGGCTGTACTTACTGCTGCTGTAACTGCATGTTATTACTTTTTTTTAGGCTTATGAGTAGTTATTGGAAATAGATAGAAAATAAATAAATAAATAAATCACTTTTGCTTAACCTAGCAATAAAAAACAGAACTAGACTCAAAATCCCATGAGGCAAAAAGACAGCAAAGAGGCAAGATCTCTGACTCATTAAGTGTGGATATGAACCAGCTCTACTCAATCTACAAGGTTTATAATGAGGCTCCTGGTTCACTGCTACTCTCAAGTCTCTTGTCAAGTCAGTAATGAGACCAAAACATGCTCATCATACAGATGCTTCATACATAGCAGTTAAATCAAAACATTCATTCCTAAGTGTTTTAGGCACACATGGAAATGTGTGCACACAAAAACTACAAAGAGGACTGTAAAGGCCTGTAATCTGATAAATCAGGGGCCGACGCTGTCACCAAGAAATTACATTTGTATAATATTAAATAGTTTTGACTTTGATTGAGATTAGAGAAAGATTGGGATTTTGGTTAAAAGTTAACATTTTTTCAGTTTTCAGTTTCATACTTGTATTTGGGGGTCCAACTTGAAAATGCTTACCTGTTGTAATGTTCAAAAGACATGTTATTTTTCTCTTGCTGTGAATGCAGCTCCTTTCAGCTGAGCTATTTCTGAGCGCTCCATTTTAGCTCCACTCTCTTTGAAGCCCTCCCCCAAGAACAGCCCAGTCTGCTCTGATTGTTCAGCTCCCACAAGCTTGAGCAGGCACCGCCCACCAACCTCCACATCAGCTCAGCCATCTTCAAAGCACAGTCTCTGCTCTGAAGGGGTAGCCACATTAACTAAGCAACACGCTAATGCCAAGTTAAACACACTAACATTCCAAATAAACAGCAAAAAAACATACAACATGACCAAACTTGCATATTCAAAGTTTGAAGCTGGTATCAAACCATCCTTGAGCTAGTACTGTTTACAGCCCTCATTAAACACACACACACACACACAGCAAATGGGTTTTGCAGTTGCTGTGAGGTCATTTCTGCCACATTTTGAATCAAAATCAGGTAAATCTGCTGTGTCTTCACTTCAGTGGATGTTTGGAGGGCGTGAAGAATGTTGTGTGGGTTAATTTGCATGCTTTGCTAGTATTTTCAACATCTTACTACATCTTGCATTTTCAAATTATTACTAGAGCTCATGTCAGCCACATAGCAATAGTGGACTGAAAGGTAGATTCAGGTTTTTAGTAGGCGGGCCATCAGCCTGCTGAGAGATCACATGATCAACAGTTTGAGGGTCTGAGGACCACCCGGGGATATATACTATTTTATTTCTATGCATCTTTTATATCTATATATCTTTTATGGCGAAAATATATTAAAAAGTGCACAATACCTCCCCTTTAAATGTTGATTAAAAACTTTTAAGTCACTGCTGATATTTTTTCTGTATCAAAGTAGACCATAATCTTTAACTAACCTTAACCAAGTGCTGCCAGTGCCTAAAAATAACCAGAGAAAGTTGAACAGTGCTGTAGTCACTATGAGTGGATAGTGTATTGCAAGATTTCCTGTTTTGGCTGAAAAAACATGAAACATTGTACTGATATAATGAGTATTAACATTTGCAACTTGCCTGGTGTGTAATTAACAACACTTTTTGATTATGTTAATAGAAAACACAGTGCCTTTTCTCTCAAAATGTATTAGGAGACGGGGTTGTCAGGGATATAATATGCTCACGCCTCGTGTTAAATATACTGAAGTTAGAATTAGTATTACTGACTGTGGTGCAGCTTTTAATCAATGAGCTATTTATTAAAAGGTACCGGAAATGCAAAGCTAATAGTAATCCTCTCAGGGACACTAGCTCTTAAAAATGTTATCAGTTGATGTTAACTCCTTCAATGTTGTTTATTCGTTTGAATTTTTTAATAAATTGAATTGAGTTGCAGACTTTGTGCTGAGAACACCACACACTCCTCTACACCCACAACACTCTCCTGTTATAACACAGCGGTATTCACCTGTTCATGTGAGCAACACTGGATTACTGATGGTCAATCATCTGTATCAAAGTTTCTAATGGGATGGAATCATTTACAACTTGAGAAGAGTTACGATGAGATCATATAATCATTTTCTTATGATAATTTTTATTTAATTATCATTCTATCGATAAATTAATTGTTGAAATAAGACCACCAGATTTGTGCTTCTGTTTGTGTGTGTGCCGTGCCACTCTGCTCCATCCAACAATATCATTTTCTGGAGAAGCGTTTTTACAATGGTTGAGCTTGATTGTGATTGGTTCAGCTGCTTCAGAGTGCGGAGACTGATGATGTGATTGGCTGGTAGTGTACTTAAAGTATAATTACTCATCACACCCTTCGATCTATATCCAATCCATACTCACCTTCAACCAGTACATTTGCATTTGGAGCATGCTGCTGCATGTACATCAGCTAGAATAGCAGGTGAGCTTGAAGTTATCAAAATAGGGCCCATTGAATTTTAAAACAGTAGGATAATGTTACATCATAGGAACAAGAAAAAAAAAAAGCACTCTCACCTGGGCATTGCCTTTGATGTGTGATTGAGCATTAGCTTAATTCGCACTGAGACGGCCAACATGCTATCTACAGTTTTTACCAAGTGCAATGTACTAAAGAATGTGACCATCAGTGATGCATGTCCTTGTGTACAACATCTAAAATGATAACTTATTGTATATCACATGGGTGCATATTCACACAAATACACAACTTACATGCAAATACATCTCAGTCAGTCCGATAATAGGCATTTTCGCATCAAATGCTGAATCAAGTGCGTAGTTGCGTGTAATACTATGTGGACATATGCAAGTATGCCTCCATATCAGCAGAACTTACCCTCAGCTGCTCTTGCTCACAGCTCATTAGTTGGCCTGAAACCTAAAGGAGAGGAAACAATAAGGAAATTGTCACTTTCACAAGCCTGACAGAGAAAATAATGATAATGAGACTTAAAACTTGACCCAAAAAAACATTTGTATCCAAAAGATACCTTTTGGATAGTAAGCTGTTCACTGAATCCCTCCACAGGACAGACATTTTCCAATCATATCTTAGGATGCATGACTAGGTGTGGCAGGTCTGACAAGCTTAGGCTATGGTAGCACGATGAAGTAAATGGTCAATGGTCTGTATTTGTATGGCTTTTCTAGTCATTTTGACCACTCAAAGCGCTTTTACAAGGGGCAGTAGTAAGAGCGTTACTTCTGGTCCAACCAGTTTTGAAGGAAAAGTCTTCTTTATCTGGCCTTCCAAAACAAAAAGATACAGGTACCAAAGTAAGTAATGGATTAATGAGTGTGTTTATCTGCTATAACAGAAGCTGCTAACATTGGTCAACCTGACCCACCACATGATTTGTTACACACAACCATGTGGGAAGTCATCCGTAGAAGCTGTATGTAAAATGGCAGGAGCATTCAATGGCAGGTGATTATGTGAACCATCTGTATAATACAGGCTGACTTCAGCCAATGATATTATCAAATCATTTAATGGAAGTAAATCTCTTTCCAAACCCAATCGGGACAGAAAGGTACCATTTGCTCTTCTTTCAATGAAGAAATACTCTCCAGATATAACTGATGCTTTATCAGTGTATGTGTCAACCTCGTAAGGAGTCCCCATGGTTATTTTCAAAGTAAACAGTCTGCCCATAGCTCAAGTTTATTGGTCCAAACCACTACGGACCAGCCACAAGCACATAATGTGGAACGTGGATTTTTGCATATACAGCTGCCTGGCAAGGTAAAACATTAACCCAGATAACCACATTACTTCCAACATCAGGGTTTAGCTCATCATCAGCTGACTTCATTAGCTACACATTACTTTAGAAAAAGTCCCAGCAGTCACTGTGTGGAAGCCAGTGTTATGAAGTCTATTTCCAAATTGCTGTATTTCCCCTGGCTGAACCTGACCTAAACCACAAGGCTAGGGTCTGCCTGTGGCCTACAGGTTAGGATGCTTACCATTAACCAAAATATCCCCTGTTCAAATCTGGCTGGGGACCACTGTTGTATTTTCCTCCCATATTTCATGTCATCTCCCTATTACATTCATATAAAGCCATAAAATACCTTTATGCGACTGGTGATAATAATTCAGAAACAACAAACAGTATTTGAGGGAGATACAGACTTTAACACAAGACTAGTTCTGGTTGCAATCATATTAGAATTTCCACTACCAACATTCAGCCAGCACAAGTAATGTGTCCTTATTTATCAAAGCTTAGTGTGGAGGTATTAGGTGGAGGTACATTTGTCGATTTATTTGGCATAACCACAACCTTTACCTAGCCTTGACCTAGTGCTTTATTTGACCTACCTAAACTGTGGCCTGACTTAGCTCGGTGTTGTGGTTTCTATCCTAAGTTTACATTGTTTGCTTTAACCTTCCATAACTTTAACTAAAACTTACCAGACTGTAATTGCAGTTAACAATCAATCAATCAATCTTTATTTATATAGCGCCAATTCACAACAGTGTTATCTCAAGATGCTCTCCATAAAGAGCAGGTCTAGACCAAACTCTTTGATTAAGAGAGAGACCCAACGCTTCAGGAATTCAGAATTAAGGATTCAAGAATCCCCACATGAGCAGCGTCAGATATTATATTACAATGTTGGCATTGGACATAATCTTTTTTTTTTTATTGACTTTCTTGTGTGGCAAGAGGGCTGGGTTGCAATAGAAACATGTATTCTATAAAAAGCCAGCTATTTAAATCGTAAATGATGGAAAGTCTACGTACATTGTGCATAAACAAATCTGTCATACATTACAATATCCATGATGTTTGCATTTTCTGCTGTACAAGTGGAAATGCTGGTCTAAAGATGGAATAGGTACAGGAGTAATCAAAAGCATCTCTTCAATAATATGACTATCCATACCAAATTCCTGTCCTGTAGTATTTTCCCCTTTGGCCAAAGACAGAGACCATTTCCCTGATAGAATAACTTTTCTTTCCAAAAATCGAATTTATCTCTTGCTGCTACTTGTGGCTACAAAGAAATGAGAACTTGTTTGGATCATCTCTCTTTTTCCCCAGCCTCTGCCCCATGGTCCCCTCTCAGATATACAGTAAACCCACCACTACGTCCTCTGAACCCCTTCATCTCTACATGTAGCCAACCTCTCTCCCTTTGTCTATGATTGCTTTTCCTCTTGCTCTCTGTTTCATTCCCCCTCCTCTCTCCAGTTTTGTCTATTAGGGGTTTGCTATCATTTCCATCGCTTCATCATTGATTTGGAGGAGAAAGGATGACCCAGTGAGGATTATGAAGGGAGAGATAATAGGAGGAAAGAGAATGGCAGAGAAAATTGTTCAGATTGTATGCTTATGCTTCCCCCCACAAGACTCCCCATGATACATGTTTCTGCACGACATTACAGCTGGGCAGACACTGTACAATTTTATACATTTTGTAAAATTCGAACTCCTAGTGTATGAGTAAATTGTATAAATAAAGTTAAAGCTTGTGATTTACACATAGCCTGATCATCAAGCCATAACGTAAATGCTTGACAAAGCACTGAGGCACGTAAAAGAAAAAAAATAAATGAATGAAAACTAAAATCACAATTGGTGATATGTATATGCACACTATTAGAGGATATTAGAAAACCATTGACCCTCTGTTGTGCAATTCTTTAACGCTATTTGATGAAATTAAAGGTATTAAGTGCATTTTATTTATCTCGCTTCAATTCACCATCTCACTATCTGCAACTCTAATTTTTTTTTTTTTTATGTTTGATTACGCGGGTCAGAGTGTTGTATATTTGCACACATTCCTCTGTCAAGTTTGTTGTAATAGATTGCAACTCTTGTGTAGGAGGTGGCATTTTCCTCTGTCAGGCCCTGTTTTGTGTGTATGCAAAAGTTATAAATAAAGCCCCTGGTCAGTAATGAAGGAGCACCCAGTGTTGCACTGTGTCTGAAGTCACTCCCTGCTTACCATAAAGTTCACTATATTTACTCTCCATCATTTTAATGAAGCATCTGAATACTAGTGTGTAAATGTATCCACGATATAGTACCCTCAAAAATTCCCCATTGTGTTCTGCCAACAATCCCACATCACTGAACTTTATAGATGCTAAAATCATTGTTGATCGGCCTGGCAGTAACAGTGTTAAAGATGAACTTGGCAATGTAAAAAATCTGAACAGGCATTTGAAAGTAAAAGTTCTTGTCAATGCCAGGCTTACTATTATCATTATTATTATTATTATTATTACGCCTTAATTTCACTATCCTTTGTATGACTTGAACAGTATTTTACCTGCTCAATTTTGTTGACTTGCTCAAAAAGCAAAATGGTTTCTTTTTTGCCACCAAGTAGTGATATAGTGTACACTATGCAGAAAGTGATGCAATCTATTACTACTACTACTACTTGACGTGGCTTCCATTGAAAAAGTATTTTTTTAGTATTATTTTTTATTTTTTTAGTGGACTACTTCAGTCTGTAGGTCTCGATGAAGCCTCACTTAACTGGTTCCACTCATGCTTGACAAAAAGGGCTCAGGCAGTTGTTGCTGACGGTTCTCACTCAAGCCTTCTTACCATTAGAAAGGGGGTGCCATAGGGGTCTATCCTTGGACCTTTTCTGTTCACACTATACATTAATAACATAATTCCTAACCAGTAATCCACTGTCCATTTTTATGCTAATGATACCATTTTATATGCCTAAGGCTCCACCCCAGCCTAGACCCTGACTCGTCTTCAGTCTGCATTTGATTCTTTCCAGGTAGCACTCAAACTAATCATAAACTAGTTTTAAATGCAGAAAAGACTATGGACATAGTATTCTCCACCATTGGCGTTCTTACTGAGTTATTCAAATAAAATATTAATTTGGCTTGACAGCAGACTATCATTCAAGACTTATATTCAACATTTGACTCAAAACTTCCTGTATAGGATTAGGTGTTCTGTCTCTACCCAACCGTAAAACTATTGTGCTATCAACCTTTATGTCTGTTCTGGACTGTGGAGATATTCTGTATTGTCATGCGGCCCCATCAACTCTTCAACAGTTAAACCCTGTGTATCACAGTGCATTACGCTTTATCACAAATGACAAAGTCAGGGCTCATCATTGTTCTCTGTATCAGAAGGTTGGATGGACTTCCTTACAGACATTTACAAAGCTCTGCTCTTGAAGCTTCCTGACTACCTCAAATCTCTTCTCTCTTTTAAATCCACTAACCTCAGTACACGATCCAGTGCCTGCCTAACTTTAGAGATCCCTCACACTAATGTTGGCAGAACTGGGTATTATGCACCTTTTAAATGGAGTGGAATGGAAGCTACAATCTGCCCTCGAACTGGAGTCACTCATCACCATTAGAGAATTTAAAACCTTATTACCTGAAGTTTTTATTGATTATTGTAACTGCTTCAGGTAACCACTCTTTATTTCTTGTTGTTGTTGAGATTTGTATTGTGTAAATTTCTGTTGTGTGCTTTGTTCTGTGTGTTTTTTGTGAATGTTGCTTGTTCTCAGGTTTCTCTTGTAAAAGAGATCTTAATCTCAATGAGACTGCCTGACTAAATAAAGATTTAATTAATTCTGGGATGCTTCTGAAACACGCTGCAGCGCATCTGGTGGAATCGCAAGTATTATCTAGAGTGGTGGCAATCAGCTCTAGTGTCCGCATTGCAGCCGGAATGTGCAGCCGCGCCGGGTGGAATCAAGGCGTCAGAGTGTGAAGCCGCAGGCTATTTCCTGGAAGTGCTCATGCAGATCTAGCACATATAAAACTTAAAGTATTAATAACAAAGATTTGTTTTCACTGCATGTGTGACTCACAGAACAGCTCTTAGAGACAAAGGGAGAACAGAGTGAAAGAGAGTTAGAGACAGATTAAAATAGGATGTGGAAGAAAGATCTGAGAGTTGCATTAAATCAAAAGATATTTATGCAGTCAAGATAGGAGCCAGAAGAAAACCATGACACAGCGAGAGAGAGAGCAAGAGAGGGAGAGACAGATAGATGGGATATTGGAGCAAAGCCCTGTGCAACACAGTATACCTTAGCTTTGCAGTCTGCTGATCAAAGCCAAATGAGCCTGACAGGAAGAGGAGAGAGAGCCCACAGTGAAATGACACAAGGATTATAGAGGGGGCTGGATCTCACACCAATAGGTACAGAATCACCAATTCAGCCACTACAGCCTGCTGCTGCCAACCAGATGCCAATCCATCCAACGGTGCATATTTTATTTCCCTGGGTGGGTGGGCAATGAACAGAAACATTTCTTTGGAGCAGTTTCTGTAGGGGACACCAAAGGCACCATACTTATTATTATATAAATAATAATGTGGTGGTAAAAAAAAGTGCTTAACACAGTTTTTCCTGCTCTTTCACCCCTTCACACACACAGTCACTCACCTATTTGGTGGCCTGAGCATCAGGACCAGTTTGGAGTTCAGTGACCCTGTGACATCCGGACAGCAGGAGTTGGGGAACAAACCGCCAACCCTGTGATCAGCAGACAACCCTTGTGAGCGTAAGTCACCTATAAATCTCCTAAACCTTCCCTCAGCTTCACAAGAAGACACAAAATGTCTAACACATCCTTTGTTGTAAGTTAACCTCTCTGAAATAACTACTTACTGGAGGTCAGCCACCACTGGCACTTTCAGAGTTTCTTCTCTCCACAGATAATTGTACCAAGAGCTTGGACATCATTGTTTCTATTTTAAGAAATGCTTTTAACTGGGGAACCCAATTCCGCCTAAGCAGTTTTAATAGATGAAACTATTTATTGAGTTTATGTTTGCCATGGGACCTAGTTTGAAGCATCACACACTGTCACAGGGATTAAGGCACTCTGTCAGTCATTTTGAAGAAGACACACACAGATGCAGCAAACACAGATTTCCTACCTTAAAGTAAATTTAAATTAACTGTAACTTCCCTAAAATAATAAACTTTTTTTTTTCAGATGATAAATCACATAACTAATAATGTTTTTGAGAAGAAAGACGGTCTTCATTTTGCTGTGATTTCTTTCTTTTAACAGTAGTTTTAACAGTAATAGTAGTTTATTTGTAGGTTTGTGTATTTGTATGTTGTAGGATGAGAGTTAAAATACTAATATAATGGCATTGAAAGTTTAAATGGCGCGTCTGATTAATGCATGATAACATAAATAGTATAGTAACTATAGTTAGTACACACACAGATGCACACACGCCAGGTGTTGTTCTGAGCCATAGATGTTTAAGCAATCCGTTGACGATTTGGAGATCCTGTCCTTTGTACAGTGTGGATTTGGCACTAGTGAAGTTTTGGTGCAATACTGTACAAATCAAGACTTGGTTTGTAAGTTTTTTTATTCAGTACTTTTAATTGGTCTATACTTTATTGCTCTAATGGCATATCCATACAACAGGTGTCTAAGCCGTGTTCACAGTCGCTTCTGTTTTAATCGATCCAGCTGTCTACACAGGTGACATAACAGCTGCCTCACACATGCTATGCATTCACAAACATGACTGAGCCTTCTGTTTAACATGCGTAACTACAGGTACTGCTCACGCTATGCCTCCTGTGTAGACATGGTGTCAGTTCATCAGTTCGTCACTGGGATTTTGATGGTATGTTTGGCTGTAGCTTGGCAGTGCTGTGGTATTCTTATGATAAAATACCTAAGGGATTCTAAGCAGTTTCTTCTGATTGGGATTTTTTTTTCTAGTGGGCAGTGGTTTAAAGATTTTATCTATCCTTGTTGCAAGTCCAAGTCCAGTGAACCCACACTGCTGAAAGCTCCAAACACCTTGGGACTATTGTGGTGTTGGCTGCATAGCCACACGCCACCAAGCCAGCATTTTCCTGGAATGCACTGAAGTTATTTCCTCAACTGTGCCGGTTTGACACCTTAGCAACTTACCATGTCTCCCTGTTGGGGGAGAGACACACACAGGTACAGGGTGTGGTAATGCAGTTACCACAGTTATTCAGTTCTGGTGGTGTGTGTTACAAAACATTATTCAAATGCACATTTAAAACCTGTTTGCAGGATGAGACACTTACATACAGCAGGACACAAGAGGACAAAGTTAGAAGGGTGAAGAGTGGGAATTCTATCCCGGTGTGGTTGGGACTTGGCAAGTCAATTTAAGATGACATATTGATTAAATTATCATCACTATCATCATCGTTACCAAGGATGGGGCAGTTTTGTAACACTGTCCGGCTTTTTGAGCCATTTTCAATCATTCATGACTTGCTGTCTGACTTAAAGTATCAATCGCTGGTTGTAATCCATGGATTGATGGAATCATCTGCTATCAGTGTTCGCTCTTGTGTTAATATTGGGTCGCACAAATCTAGTCAATTCTTGGTTGATCCTTTGCCTGTAACAACACTGCTGGGGATATTCACATCCTCCAGAGGATGAATCCTAGTATGTGTTGACTTCCCAGTGGTCAACGCTGACCTTTACTCTATTGGCATATAGACATATATAAATGTGTGTGTGTGTGTGTGTGCGCGCGTATGCATGTATGTATGCTTATTGTATTTCTCCTCTGATCTTGAAAATCTAGTCGTCTACCGTTCATGCAGATCTCCGGGTTACTGCCAGGTTTCATTTGTTTAATTTTATTTAATTTTATTTTTCTAAACAAAGCATTGCAAGGAGGGGAGACTGTTATGTAGGTAATTAATGAATGTATGTCGCACACCACTCTAAAACCTGCTGGGAATGAAAGCTGGGAGGCAGGGATGGAAATAGAGTGGGGGTGGAAAGCAAGAATGAGTGAGAAGATGCTGAATAAGCAAGAATGCTTGCAGCCCCCAGTGGGAGACTGTGCCTCAACCACTGCAGTCAGCTCATAACAGATTGTGAGAGAGGCTGAAAGATTGAGAGAGGGGGAGGGCTTGGGAGAGATATGAGGACAAACAATACCTACTAAAACCCTGCTAGCAGCTCCTAGAGGCTGCAGTGTTCATTACATGTCACAAGCCATTGGCTTTTGAGATACTTTGTCATGTAGTTGCGTCGATCAAGGGGTAAATATGATCTGACAGTGCTGCTAAAGGAATAGCCAGGAGCATCATCAAAATCACTCTGAATCATCCTCTAGGGACCTTTCGTATTCTGCAGTTAGAGCTGTATTTAAAACATCTTAACCATTTTTGGCCCTCTTCTCACACTTTTCCCAATGCATCAACCTATGTCTCAGTCCTTAGACAAAGACCAGAAAAACTAATTTTCACATACTAATTAGTGCATCTGGAGCATGCATCAATCATCACTAGTCATCACTAGTCACTAGTGCAAAATGAATAGGACTCCAGGTACCCCTCAGCAAGAATCACCCAACGCAAATAAATGGAAAGAGACATCATCAGCAGACGCAATCAATCTTCAGACAACACAAATTAGGATATTTAGGATAAAGAGGTCAGTATCCTACAATCCATCAATAACAAACTTGATTTATTGGTTATAGCCTACTTCATGATGGAATAACAGAGTTTCTCTTGATTCTGAAAGCCACCAACATCTACACTGACAGTCCAGACAATTTCCTCCAAACCGCAAAACACTCGAAAGAATTATAACATAACAGAAAACACAACGATACGAAACAAACCATATTGGACATTCAAATGCACAACTATCTGATAAGCCTGAAACACTGACAGAAGCCTAAACAACCCAAGTCAAACTTCCATCCGACACCGTAAACAGTAGGACATCTCTACCACGATTCCAACACCTCTCCGTGGCTTTTCTGATCCACTAAGTTACAGCTAACATTCAGTGACTGCTGCATCCCTAATTAAGATGTGGCCCTCTTCCATCTCACTCCGCCCTAAAGGCCCTGCTCATCAGACCACCTTCCACACACACTCTTACATGCACAACCACACTTTGAATATTGCATATATCTCTCTCTTGTTGTGGGGTAGAACATTTGTTTAGATATCAGTCTAATTTACTTGTGGATCGAAGAATTAATTGATAAGTTTATTGTTTATTTGTCTGCTTATTTAATCATGGTTTTTATTCTTGTTACATTATTCTCATCAATATTTACTTTTCTCATTTCATATTCTATTTTCTCACTCCCTTTTTGTCTTGCTGCTCAATTTTCTTCTTTTTATGGGCCAAAAGGATAAAATGCAGCATCAGAAAAAATGATAAATTAGAAAATGAATTACAATATTGCTGAACCTGGGACATCACTTACCACCTCAGCCAAAAAGACCCAACTCATTATTTTGTTTTTTTTTCCCCTTTCATTTTCTCACCCAATATATGAATCCTTTCTTTTTCTTCTTTTTTTTAGGTTTTAAAAAAACACTCCTCCTTTCTCTAATACACAAACCCTAAATTATAAGTCCTAATCTTTTTTTTTTTGCTTTTCAAATTGTATGTATTCAATGCATGTTTACCCAGTTGTGTTCCATCATGTCACCCATTAAGTTGTGTCCTTTTTTGTCTCATAAATAACACCTTAAGATTAAAAGTATGTGCGAGTAAGGAGACACTTACTTGAACGCGTAGGTTCCTAACTTGAACTTGTACGTTTTTGGTCTAACAGTATGGTGATATATCGATCATATGTCAGATCAATATGTTGTATACAAGAAAAAAAAACCTGTAACAGCCTTAGACACCACCATGAGGAAGAAAAGCAGAGAGGCGTACTTTACAGTCTAGCAGCAAAACTATGCAACCAGGAAGAGTTCATTTTCTGTGGTCATTTCCAACACTCATGCATCTCGTGCATTACACTGAGAAAGCCTTACCCCCATAGCTTCACTCACACAGCAGCTGCATCCTCCTTCAATCTCTCAATCTCTCTGCCTTCCACTCTTGGCCAGGGGAAAGAAAAAGGGAACATACTTTATAGTGACAGGCAGAGCGGCCAAATACCAATAGAGAATACATCAGCTTGGCAATTATTGGATTATCTCACACTGATATCATTACCGCCAAGCATTCACTCCAATCATTGATTGCATTTTTCAATTTACTTCACCATTAATGCGAGTGGCCCGACTGAACAATCTTCTGATGAGTCCATGGCTCAGTCGATAAGTCCCGCCCCTCAGGTGTTTGTCAAAGTGTGTCTGTGTGTGTGTGTGTGTGTGTGTGTATGCATGTGTGTGCAACAGAGTGTGTTTCATAGAATACTCATTCTCCGCAATAAGCTAAGCAGCCTGAGAAGCGTGGGCCTGCTGATTTTGAAAAACGGAACTAAAGGCAAAGTAAATCATAGTCTCTTTATGGAGCAAGTCATAAAGAGCTGGGTTAAGCAGGGCCAAGCTACAACATGAGATTGATTTGTTCGACAAACCACAGATGAAAGGCATTTTTTCTCAAGGTGTTTTTCCCAAGTATTTGAATCACATTTCAAATCATAGACCAAAAAAACACACAGGTGTTTTGAGAGCAAATTGTCTGAGTTCTATTTTCTTTTTAACTATGTGAGTTGATTTCCTGAAAACAAACAGTATACATTGTAATTAGGAGTGCAACACCATTTGTTACACCTGCATCTATAATTTGGTATTCCTGTTAGATATACAGAACATACATTTTAGGGTAGAAGTTCTATGCAGAAAGCTTTGGCAATGGGGCAACTGTTGTCTGTCAGCTAAACCATGCTGGTTGGGTTAGTCCTGAATTTTTCATTTACTTTCTGGAAATAATACAAGAGATAAATTTGTATGTGATGCTTCTGCACGCCTGTCTTTTAGCCTGTCACCTCTGGCTAGCTAACGGCAAGCGTTTCTATCTCACCAAATTCTGTGTTCAACCATCCTCCACCTTTAGAATCTAAGTCTCTGACCACTAGAGCCAGAGGTTCATTCTGAACTCTAAGCCAAGAAGGAGGTTTCCCGCTTGAGATGATGACCATTTTCCACCACAAAGTCATGAAGACTTTGAGTAGATTATTGTTACCCTGTAAGTTCTAGTGATGCTAAACAAAGTTGTGGATTGATCCACTAGGACTTGTGACTTGTGGGAACACAAGCAATCAAATGTACTTAAACCATCGGCAAGAGCTTCACACAAATCACAACAAGATTCCACCAGATTGGTACAGCTTCCTTACCTTGGCTCATCAACAAATCTTGAAACAGAGAAATATGAATGTGGTTTGGATGTGCACATGAAGCTCTTTACCCACCCTCTCAATGAACAAAGCTGTCAGATTGTTCTCCTTTTATTTCCCTAATGCATTGCAGGGCACTGTTACAGAAATGTGCAATATCCTTGTCATTGCTCTGTGCCGCACACTGCAAATAAACTGGGCTCAGATCCAAAGTCATTGTGTGCCTACAGTAAACTTATTAGCCATAGATCTATGGATGTAAGAATATTTTTCTAGTTTTGTTTCATTATGCCAATTAGAGAGCAATTAATGTGTAAAGGTTTCGAGAGTTAATGTATGTGTCGCGTATGCGTGCTCTGTATCTTAGACTTGCAGTAGAAGAGATATCCTCTACTGATGTAAGACTGCTGTTGGTACCCCTCATCACAGTCACATAACATGTAATCAACTGAAGGAGCATCGCTGCACAATAGGGCATTCATGACTGCTGCATTTTAGTAGTCATCAACTACTCCCAAAAAGTAGATGATTCATTGTGGGAGATGAATAACTTTCACCCAATAACAATGATCAATTATCATCAAAAGCTCTCAAATACAACCAGTAAAGGGTTCACTTATGTGGGCAGGACCAATGTGGGCATAGGTGAAGTAGCAGCGTCCTCAACTCTGACAGGCTGTTTACAAATGAGACATGATCTGATTGGACTAAAGCAAGCTCGTCTGAGGTGGAGAACATATTGAGATATGTTTCATTTCAGTGCAGCAGTTCACAACTTAACAAACAATGGCAATGGAGTGTAATCTGTCAGTCAGCAGCAGCGACCATGTCACTGTCAGCTGACAAAACAAACAACAATGTCGGCCTAAAGGGCAAAAGCCATAGTAGCTTTCCAAGTTGACCAATAATTGCCAGCATGGACAATACATTTCACAATGAGTTTGTGTAATCCTGGATGGCATTCATCAGTTCATCGTCTTATCAATCTCCCTTGACTTGTTTGCGTTTGTATGGGGCAAGTGGTCATGGGGGATCCAGTGTATCCGGTGGCCATGATAACTGTCAAAAGGTGCGGAGGCTCAACCTACTTAGCACACCACAGACGTACGCCGGCATGGACTTACTGTTTGACAGCAGTGACATCGTGGTTACTGCTCCAGAGGGAGCTGTGTGACATCTGAAAAATGTCCTCCAGTGATGCCACTTGAGTCTGCACTGGCCCTCGTCTCTGCTTGAGGCTAGTGGCTTGAGGATACATTAGTCGCTATTAGACAGCTTAATCTTGGACCTAACTGTCAGCGGTCAGGTTGCATTGTGGGTATAGGCACCTGGTTTTGACAGGATAGAGAATGCATGGAATACAACGGATGACATTTCTGGTTCTTTTACAATGATTTTGATACTTTTTACTTTTAAACTGTCCATTCTGAATCCAACAGTGTGATAGGACTGTAATGCTAAATTGATGGAGCGTTCTTCCAAGCACAGTTAACACAAACACAGTTCACAAGAAATTATGAACTTTCTAAGAACTGATGGGAAGACAACAAACTTGTTGTATTGTTATGCACATACAATTTCACAATTTTGAGTTTCCTCAATCTTTAAGGGTAGTCAGCTACTACATTCAGTTTGGGTTTGGAAAACATTATAGGTAATTACACAGCATGCAAACATATCTTTGAAAGAAAAAAAAAAAATTAAATTTGTTTACACATAGTTAAGAACAGTTTGTAAATTCTGCAAAAGTAAATTTTGCATATATTCGCCCTGGCCAGATAAGTCTTATAATGGCAGTGAGTTACGGAGGGGTGTGAAGGTTCCTGTATGATGACAGATACATTACATCAAACTGCCTGGGTGTAAAGATCTGATAGTGAGGAGTGCGGCGCCTCTTACTTTACTCACATGGTTGATGATCCAAGAATGTTTTTGTTTTTGTTTAACAGGAAGAAAGTTGTTCCAAGATGTCATGTTTAAAGTATGAACTGTCTCAATGAATGGCTTATAGACAGCTGCTAAAGGCTCCTTGGCAGAAAAAAGCACTGCTGGGCTTCCTTGCACACAGTCACCATTCTCAGTAAAGGACATGGTTCTGTCTACTTCAGTGCCTAGGTATCTGAAGGCCCCCACCTGCTCCACCACCTGCCCTATTAATTCTAGGGGTTTAAACAGTGGGTGGGCAGCGTCACCAGATGTTAGTTTCCTCTAATAGTGCAGCTCTTTGGTATTAAAGATGTTCAACTCCAAAAAGCTCTCATCATTGAGGATGATAAGAGAGTCCACACACTGACAAGGAGTTCTTATCAGTCAGGTGAGCTGCTAGGGCCATCTTATCTGCATGCCTACCAGTGTCACTTTGTTAGTGTTGCAGGTTCTGTTGTTTATGCAGATGGGAAACAGAATGGGAGATAAGACACAACCCTATGATACCCCTGTATTTAAGACAATATTTCTGAACCATTAACCAATACATGCTGTGGCCTATCCATAGCACCAGTATTGAATTGCCCTAGCAGAGTGTATATGTTCAGTGTATTCAAATTTTAGGATACTTCCATGAATAAAATCCTGGTGTAGGAATGAGATGTGGTGTCAGGCTGCTTCCTTCTTCTCCACAGTAAACACTAGAGTGGCACTAGAGCGGGATGAACGTGGCTCAGTGGTGGAGTGGGTTGTCCACTAATCGGAAGATAGGCCCTGCCTCCTCCAGTCCACATATCTAAGTATCCTTGGGCGAGATACTGAACCCCAAATAGCTCTTGAAGCTGTGCCTTGCCGTGTGAATGTGTGTTTGTGTGTATAGTGATAAGCAGGATGGCACCTTGCATTAGTTGTGAATGAATTGTGTGTGAATGGGTGAATGTGAATGTAGTGTTGCAGCTCTTCATGTGATCAAAAAGAACAGAAAAGCTCTATGAAAGTACAGTCCATTTATCATTTACTGGAGGAAAAGTCAATGGGATCATACACAGATTATGGTTACTACGATTCATAGTCCACAAAGGATGAATCCTAACTGTATATAGTTAGGCTGATTATGGCTCCCCCTTGAACAGCTGCTGCAGTAAAATGCTACATACACACTGAGACATGTGTATTAACAGTGTCATAATGTCAGATATACACGTGTATCAGTCATGGGGTTAGGATTAGTACTATCCAAAAATGTATAGCCATTGCCTCGTGTCAATCAAACCTCAAGGCTCATTTATTTGTCAGTTGTTGCCCCTTCATGCAACACATGTAAATAATATATTATACAATAAAATAAAAATTGCATAAATAGTTATTTATATGCATGTATAGATATAGAAATATAAGTAAAGAGCAAGCAGCAGAAAAGTTATGATAATATGATTTTCATCCTCACAATAAAAGCACATCATCATAGTGGAAACTTCGTCCATCAACTTTGACTGTGTTTGGACGCTGAGTCCTCCTCCCCCATTTTGACAGTCCCATGCTCAGCTCAACATCGAACAAAGTCTTCTTGTGGCTTGATCCAGAGTGCTGAGATGAAGCCATATTTCTGTAAAGATTTTTACATTTTTACTCTTTCCCATTGCTTGCATTAGCCAGGAGCAGTTCACTGCCCTGTTCTTTGGAGCAGCTGCACTGTATCGTGTCGTGTTAGGTCTTGCTATAGTGGAAGTGGGAGGCAGCAGGCAGCGACCACCAGGTCTGCTGCTCTTACCAAACCTCATGCTTCATTTCGAATACCTATGAATGCATTTCTGCAGTTTCTAGTCTTAATAACTACCACCCTGTGGCACTCACCCTGTTCTGATTCTGAATTACTTTAGGGTTCTCCAGCAAATCAAAGACAACAGCACAAGCCCCCACCAGTTCAATTCAGAGTCAACAGATCCACTCAGGATGCATCTCCACTGCCCTCCACTCAGTCTTCACACACCTTGAAAATAACAACACCTACATCAGGATGCCTTGTCAGTGTCAGTTCATCACAGATAACCTGTCATGGAGAAAGACTGTTCAGAAATGACTTAAAATTTAAGAAGTCCAAATTCCCGTTGTTAACTTTCACAGAGGAGCATTAGAAAACATACTCACTGGAAACATTATAAATTTGTAAGGGATGAGCCCCCCAGATATGAGGGCTCTGCACTGTGTGAACATCATTGGTATCCATCTACCAGGCATCAGTGATATTGGTGAGGTGCAGTGCCTGCGCAGAGCCCAAAGAATATTGAAAGACCCTACCCACCCAAACACCAGCCCAAACAATACAAATGTATTTGCTTTTGTACCACCAGGAGCCTGTTTCACATTGACAACACTGATATCTGAATTCCCTAACCCTGAGGTAGGAAAGTTTTTTGGATCCAGAACAGCTGATCAATCAGCTAAGTAAGTTAGTTAAGTCAGTAAATTGAGTCTGACGTACAGTAAGTATGAAGTTGATCAAATTTAGCCCACTCAGTAACATCAGTAACTTTTCAAAAATGCAAAACATGTTTAACATGTTAAAAATCTTTGTATACTTTAATATGATTTGCTAAATCTTAATCAGTTGAAGGGACCAAGTGAACTTGGCAGCTGCTAAAGCTCAAACACAAAAATATATCACTGATAAAAAAAATTTGCTTATCACTAATCAAGTCTTCCAATCTTAGGCTTAAGTTAGTTGTATTGCTGAATTCATGAAATTGAATGAAAGATACAACAGGAAAAAAGGTTGAGGTGCCATAAATTGGTGGTGGGCCACCATGCCAAAGAGCAGCCCTCACCCAAAACAGTGGGCTGCCTTTGCTGATGATATCACTGGTGGCAGCTCATCAGATCCCAGCGCCCCCCAGGTCACAAGTGTCTATATAAAGGATAGATTTATCATTCAGTCTTTTGCCAGTATGTAGGAAACATTGGGGCTCCCTTAGTCCATCCCCCAGTACCTCTAACAAAATTTGGAACCCTGGCATTGGCATTAAACCTTGTTTAGATCGCAGCAGTTCCTGATGGAGTGATTAGACTCATATAGCCTGCTGCCATAGTGACTGTGAGCAATTGAATATTCCACAGATTTTGTGTGGTTTTGAGTAGCATGCATCATACATTGTTGCTCCTCTTCACCACTGGAGGATGAAGACACTATATCCACTGCAGGGAGCAGTGAAGGGTTCATTTGGGAAAGCAAATTGAAAAATGTGAAACCTCCAAATAATAAAAACATAGCTTGAAATCCAACTACTGGAGCACCAACTAAAGGTGGGTTGGTGCCTGAAGATGGATGATGTCACATAATGTTGGGGAAAATATTTACATTTGCAAATGTATCATAATATTAAAGCTTTTTCACAGTTTATTTGCAGGAAATCAATAATAACGAAAAAAGTGCTAATAATGGGTTAGTAAAGGTAGGGATGACTTGACCAATATGTCCCAAACAGTGCGTCTTCAATCCAAAAGGACACCAGTAGCTCTTAATGACGCTCCCCCTTCAGTGCTTCACAAAACAACCCACAATCATTGGCACATAATTGAAACACCCCAATACATAGATAAATAAAGCTGTTCTGAAGACTCAAATTTGGCATTTTTGCTATCGCCATTTTAGCTTTTAAACCAGAAGTCACATGTACATTCTGTGATGATCACGCCTCTGATTGGTTAGGATTAGGCATGACCTGCCTTTGATTAGGTAGTCACAAGGTAATCCCGCCCTAAAGCGTACCCTGCTTTATTGTCTATTTTACTCTAAATTGGACCATAATTTACAAAATGAACGTCACGCTGTATTGAAGAACACTTGAAACTATTGAGACCTTATTAAGCCAATTGAGACCACAAACTCATTATTAAAGTGTTTGAGGTAATGAGGTAATAAATCAAGTGAGAAGTAGGGTCATTTTCTCATAGACTGCCATACAATCAGAGCTCTGTTTGGAAAGAGTGGTGTTGCTTCCTCCTAAGCCATCAGAAAAGTCAATGCTAAAAACCTTTTGTTAACTTTGTTTGTGGTTTTATATGGTTGTATACGCTAATCTTTGTCTCTGTTCAAATATGGTCAAAAGTGAATGTCCTCATCTGTCTTTCTTCATTAGTCCATTGACTCTTGCAGGTAACTTTTTATTGACAGTGAGTGAGTCAGGAAGATAATACCAAGCAAAGCAGTCAATGGGTGAATAGGTGTATGAACTGCTGAATGAGTGAAGTGAATCAAAGAGTCAGCCAGAGAGAAGCCACAACAGATGAAACTTTCAGGAATTATTGTGAGGTCAGAAGACCATCGGAAGCAACTGCTCAACCATAGTACTCTATGAAGCCCCACCCAACACATACACACACACACTGAGCACACATCCACTGAGCTATTGATCAACTAATAGTATAGGATGGCAGTGTTTTAGCCAGAGAAGCAAACTGACAAATGGTTTGAGTGCAGGCTGCTGAGGTCAAGAAGTCATCTTTTCCTTTGTTCCTTTATGTGTTTGAGGTATCATTGTTAGGAAACACATGAGTCTGATTATTCAAAAAGATATCAATATACCAGAATTTTGGTAATGATAACAATATCCTTTTCATATAGCTTTGTTTGTGAAATATACACAATGCTCTACAGAATTCTTTATCTATGTTCAACAAAATAAGATAAACTTTCCAAATGCATCTGTATTTCATTTTGACTGAACACAAATCAGCTGTACAAAATATGGTATAGGATTTAAACTCATAACTGGGAGATCAGAGTCCCATTGCATGATCCTTCTGTGAAAAAACGGGAGTTTGTGCATATAATAGCGCATATAAAAGGAGGATAATCAAATGAAAATAAAGTTGTTTTTTTCATCTGTTGTGGCCTGTTATCAGTTATCACTATCATTAGAATGCCTCAGACGGGGCAAAATGCACCCAGGCCAGGAGTGATTTTATTAATATCCTTCCCAAAATGATATACAACCATGGGAGAGTACCAAATGACAGGAGAGGTCAAATTGCAATGACACCCTAATAAACAGAGTGGTGTCAGTGCCCTCTATAGGAATGAGACCGGCCACAAGCAAGCAACTAACTTAAATTATGTTACGTATGTGACATAAGGTAACATGAAACGGTTTCAGTTCTGTGAGTTTAGGCACCATAACTACTTGGTTAGGTTGAGGAAAAGGGCATGATTTGGTTTAAAATAAGTATGTAAAATACAGAACACACACAGATCACACACTGTACATGACTGTAACCATAAATATATGTATTACATATTACAGACCAAAATGAGTTGCTCTGATTCCAAAATGTGTGGTGTGTGTGTTCACATTTGACTACTTTATGAACAAGCAAATTGTTTCAATCAGGTTACAGGTCAGTTGGAAAAAAAGAATGTTACTAATAAAATACTACTAAAAGAATATTAGTAATAGTAATACTGAGTAATACTAATAAAAGAATATTAGTCACTTATTAGTTACTCACATCTGTAACTGTTTATATTCAAATAATGAATCCATCCGTTGTTATATCCCTTGTGTTTTCATGTGACAGAACCAAGCATTCGCAGACAGTCTTTGTGCACGCCCAGTTCTCCAGCTGACCTGCTTGTAGGATGATGTGGCTGATGGGATATTTGTGACATAATTCTAGTCTGTTATGGTCATTGTAACCCCTGTGATTATGTACTGTAAGTACTGAACTGTATTCACACACAGAGAAGCATTTCTTTTCAACTCGCATATTTCACGTTGTATTTTTATTTTTACATCCTCTTGCCTCCTTCAAGATCTCTGTCATTCTCACTATTTATCACTCTTTCTCTCTCTCTATCTGTTTCTGTCTTTCTCTCCTCTAATGCATGCCGTCCTGCTCTTTTCTATAAAACATCAATATACTATTGTGCAGTGGCTGCCATTTTCTGACGCAAATTATCTTCCCAAATGGGGATGTGAGGCGCTCTGCCTCCCTGCACAATCCTTTATTGATCGTTGAGTCTCATAAAAGCAGAATGGGCGATGGCTGAGAAATAATGAAAGAGAGAGAGGAAGACAGAGAGAGAGAGAAGGCAGGCCATCTGTGCTGACAGGGAGTTATTCTCCACAATTCAGTTTAACTTCTAGTCAGTATTTTGTAATGTGATTTAACGAGCACTTGTATCAGATGTTGTATGTATGTTTCATAATCTTTAACAATAACAGGCAGAATATACTGTATTATATTCAAGACAAATACTTAACATGTTTTTTGTCTTTAAAGGAATAGTTCAACATTTTGGGAAATGTGCTTCCTCGCTTTCTTTCTGACTGTGAATTGAAAAGATCAATATCAACATACGGTCTGTGTGTTGTGAATAGATGTGGAATCAAGAAAAGTTTAGCCTAGCTTGGGATAAAAACTAGAAGCAGGTGGAAACTGCCAGCCTAGCTCTGTCCAAAGTTCAGCAAGACTAAGGGCTCTATTATCATAAACACCTGCAGTTCAGTGCTGGTCACAGTCAAGTGAAATGGGGGTGTGCCAAAGGTATTTTTCTGGTCTAGTCTGTCTGGCTTTACAAAGAGACCAGCATGGAGAAATATACTTTTCTCATGAACAGCTAGGCTACTGCTTGCCCGAGATATCCATGGATGTATGAAGAGATTCACAGCATTTCGTGATGCTTCTTCCACCTGTGTGTCCCCAACAGAAGGCTAACGAACAATTAAAAAAAAAAAAAAAAAAAGAGTTATGGGAGAGGAGAGAACAAAAATTAACTAGTAGTAACATGAAAGGGTAGCACAATAGCACAATGTCTAATGGCTATGTAGCTAATTTGGAAGAACCATGACACACGGGTTTGTCAGTCACAAAGAGAGGAGGCTAGGAGGTTTATATGTAAGCAACGTCATCAAGTATAAACCTACATCACCACTCGTTCCACTGCTCCAACATTCCACCAGTCCAACCCATGGGCGTTGCAACTCTACTACACACTAATGCACACACAAACACACAGAATTCTCCTGATAGTCATTGATGGCCGGATGCCAGGTAGCGTGGGTCACACTGCCACCACATAATGTTCAGAGATTTATGACTTACTGAAAATCAGAGCTTGGCACTCAACTTAATGTTCATATTTTGTTACAAGGTCTCTATACTGACTGACAGAAGCCTTAGTGCTTTATTTTAAGCCAAAGTATATAAGTAAACATAAAGAAAGTATATATCAGTTTCCTATCATGAAATGTTCCTTTAAGTAAGTTTATGTGGAGTGTTTCTGTGTAGCAGCGTTATGTAAGTACAAATGCGAGTGTAAACAAAGCAATCAAGATACCCGGCTAACAATATAATGTAGCTTTGAGACACAGGCCTTGGGTCCAGGTGATTCTTCATAACAGTAGAAATGATAGAAGGTGAATGTAGTTAACTGGAGAATACATCAGTGCACTTTGACTACAGTTGTCCTCCCAACTTTAATTACTATTATTTGACAAAATTAAAGAAATGAATTTACAGAAAATGCAATTGCATGCAAGCATAAAGAGATCTTCAAGTTCTAATAAACAATTAGTGGTTGTTAATAAAGATGACTTTCAATTAATCATTGCATCAATTTTTGTACTTCTGTAGCTTTTTGATATCTTCAAATGTCTTGTCTATGTTTTTAATGTTTCCATTGCCCATGCACCAACCTGATGACACCCAAAAAGACTGTGTACTACAGCACTGGTTTGTGCTCAAAGACTGGAGTGTGTTTGCCTCTCATGCCCTCCTGCATTACTTCTCTCAGGTGATGCACAGGGCTAACCTTATAATGGGCATCAAGAAGGCCTAGCACAGCCAAAAGCTAAGGATTAAAAAGCACTTCAACCACAACTCCAACTCCTAATGCATGTGGTGAGGCATTCAGGCCATTACCAACTGCAATCCCACCAACACTACCCACCAACCAGTGTTGGTGCCTTGAGGCAAGTGATACAACGGCTGTTTCTGCTGAAACAAAAAGGTTCTTAGGGGTCTATCTCTGTAGGGATCCTCTCTGTAATGTTGTCAGACACTTCATATAACAATTCCATCAGTGGTAAAAACAAGAACTTTTGATGGACGTGCTTTGATCTGGCGCAATTGCCCCAAAGGAATTCATTGCAGCACTCGTAGTTCATTTGCCATCTGGTCTCATGATCTAATTCTTGTGATTGTGAGAGAATTGTCTGACTGTACCCATTCTCAAATGTAACCTTATCGGACAAGTAGACAGGCAGGAGTAGTGGAGGCTAGTGGACCTAGAGAGCTGAGTGAAGCAGGAAAGGGGGCAAAAAGACATGAGAGTGGAGAGCAGCGTGGAAGAGGAGAAGAGACTGACTGTGGTGAGTATTCAGCATTACACCATATCATGCAATTCAGTGTATTTACTCCATAATGAGGAAACTGGGATCCTCATATGATGAATGGGGAAAGCTCTACCCTTTCCTGAGCCAGCTGTCAGCCATCGCCCATGTCCAGTGTGAACTACGAGACCTTTTCATTTTGAATAGGGTAAGAGAATTAATAAATAATATCTGAAATCAGAGCTTGTTTGGTTTCGCACATTATTGTTATTGTTTCTATTTGCAGGAGAAGACAGACCTGAGAAACAGGTTGCAGGCAGCACACTCACATCAGCCAACAAAATCCTTTGATCCGCTGCTGAAAAACTTCACCATTTAGGAGGAACTGACCTCAGCACAGTTAATGAAAGGCACTACAGCGGGTAAAGATTTATTTGACTAAGTTAAGTCATGCACTGAAAAACGGGGACTGTCCTGGGGAAAATTAGTCAGCCTCACATCTAATGGGTGTCCCAATTTTCTGTCAATGTAAGTGGCAACATGACTGAAATCAATACCAGGCTACAAGGCCATGGCCTTTTTGAACACAACATGAGCCAAGCCATAGCAAAAATCAAGCTCCTTTCAAGAGAAAAGCAACAAGCTCAGCTACTTCCTCATACTGAAAGACTTGGCCCTGTGTGATGACCACCATGGGGGGTATGCTTCACTCTTCCAGATTATTTGAGTATTTTAAAGCAGTGCAAAGTGAGATGCTCTTAGTCTCCACTCATTTCAGGTGTGATGTAGACAATGCTGCCAGTGATGTCCAGATGGAACTCATTGATCCGTCAGACTTGTGCCATTACAGAGATTCTATTCCTCTCTCAAGGAAGAGAACTTTCCACACGTGAGCTCCCGAGAGACTCATGCATTTTAGATCCACGTACACATGTGAACAGAAATTTTCCGGATTAAAATTCATCAAGTCAAGATACAGATCTGCTCTCACAGATCTTTGTTCACAGTCATCAATAGAGATCTTCATTCCTTCCTGTGATTAATAGGCAATAATTCTGTCACAGCACCATGATCAGTTTCTCATGTGACCCCCTTGGAAAATAATTGGCCCCTCCTGCAATGTTCTCTAAAGTACTGTCGCTAGGTTATCTGATGTTTTAACTTCTCCTCTCAGTCTAAACTCCAAGAGTGACTACTATTTTAATGAACAGGTGAGGGAATCCGTTTCTGAAAATTCTGCTGCTCTGCAGTAGCTGTGGCTATGCTAATCTTAATGCTAGGTGAGTTTATAATGATTACTCGATTTACTGAGGAAAGTCAGTTTGTTGCATTACTGCATAGAAGAGCCACATGGATACTGGTGTGAGCGAGTATACAGAGCCTTTTCCACTAGCTTTGTTCTAGATGAGATAGACACCTATAGATAGACATGGGTAGAAAAATTTGTACCAGTTCCTGATTGGTCAGCACCAACATCTTTATAATCTCCTGGATAAACTGCACTGCTATCTGCTAATCAGGTGCCAAAATAAACAAACATCACACCTGAAGCTGATACAAAGATCATCTTCAAGGGAATAAAAGCTTTTAGGTATAGTATTAAGCTAACTAACTCGTGTGAGAGCAGTCCACAAACTCTCTATGTAGGCATTGCAAAACAGAAAACATGGGAACCCACTAAATAATACTACAGACATACTAGAGTTCAAAAGCATCATAGTTAGGCTAAGCTAGGCTTATCATGTCATGCCTCAACCTTGTAATGTCTTGTTCACTTGCTTCATTGGCCTTCTGACAGGTTTACTGTGAGACTGATTTAAACATGTAAGTCTATGATTAAAGCTGATATAGTTGTTGACCTCAGACCAAGGGGAGGACCCTGGATTCATGTGGAGCTTGCGCTCAATACAACAGCATAACTAAAAACAACTCTTGTACCATATGTTGTGGTCCTGCAGAAACACTCAAATGTTTGGTTTGGCCCCACAGTAAACGGGGACAAAGCATCTGTGTCATTGTCTAAAAAAGTGCACCGAATCCTTAGTGAATTCTGCCAGTGTAGTTATGGGTTCACTAAAAGAACAGAAAATCCACCTTAAAACTGAGTTTATGGTATTACAAAGATGTAGGACAGTAAAATCAATATCTACAACTACAGACAACTGTTTCCCTGAGCTGGATATCAGAGCATCAAGGCCCGTTATCCCAGTCAGATCACCATGGCTGCTGTCAGAGTCTGAGGAGCCCGTCCATTATTCACTGTCTACTGAGCAGCTCCAGGATCTGTCCCTAGATGACATCATCACCACAATTTGTCTCTCAGCTTCATGTAAAATGGCTTCAGACTCCACATTTTCCCTTTAAGTAATGTGACTCATTATTTCCTCAAAAATAAGCAAGGGAAATAATGTGAAAATGGAAAATTAAAAACAAACAGAGGGGATGCCTGTGTAGTCATTACAACCCACCACTGCCACAACTAAGTCCCCTAGGGAAAGTCCTCCTAATCAGCCTCATTGTTCACGGTGACTCCAGTATTGCTCACTGCATATCATGTCTTGTTTATCTACCGGCTCGTGCTGTAAATATGTTCAGAATAATTCACAAGACGTTCAAATTTCCCAGAAAATGAAAACCACATCATCAATCTGTGGTTATTTGCTAGCTGTTAATGAAGAAACACATTTCTTCAAATATTCGCGTGGGCTTTTTTTTATCCCAGCCTGTTTTAGCTTCCCATGCCCTCTGCAGTTAACTGAGACCCGTCTTTTATTTGACTACTTTTTTTTTTTTTTGATGAACCAGTTTTGTTCAGTTTATTTTTGAGGGTTTTCCTGTTTTTTCAAACATCCTGTCAGTATATTTTTCTTTTACTTTTTCCCTGAGGATTGCTGAGATTTCTCTCCATTAATGAAGTTGGATTGTAAAATGGATTGATGTTGGCTAATTTACCATCAACTAACTCATAAAATGAATGTTTGTAAGCTTATTACACATATAAAAAGAACACAAATTTGTTTAAATCTGCATAAAGAATGAATGTTTCATGATGATTATAACAGGAATGTTTGAATCTTTAAATTAATATGGGTCATTTTTACCATGTTTTTTACCATGTGTTCAGACAGAACCCTAATCTGAAGGTTCATTTTTATAGTTTGTGTATAGCTGGCAGAGTTGAATTCATTTCACTGAACATAACATCAGTCATCTGATATTTTTGAATTTCAGGCCTGACTCGTTTGTGATCATCGCATTTCATTTTATCAAACAACGTCATTACTGTAGGTGAAATACCTAACCTAAAAATGAAATATGACCTCACATCCTTTTTTTAAGAAGAACTAAAGAATCAGTAACACCTGAGCTTAGCTAATACACTATTCTGTAGGCTAATCCATCCAAACATTTATCATCTTTGACATTCAAACTATTTATTGAATCTCTCCCTCTACCCTTTAATATGAGTTGATGAGAAGTTATTATTGTACAACATGGACATTAATTACAGGGTAAATTAATCACAGCTTGTCCAGCTGATTTGTTAAATGAATGTCAGCCATCATTTAATCAGTTAAATCCTGTCAACAGCATCCTCATCAGCGCAGAGACACACACAGATGGGTGAGCTGGAGGCTCTCAGGTAAACTGTGAAATAGTGCATAATGAAATATGTAGACATGAGTTCAGGGGTTGAATAAAAAATGATACAAGAGCGAGTTTAAATGGTTTAAAGACGGCTTTGTCATTGGTGTGGCTCTGTTGTTAAGCACCATCTTATTGTATTCAGGAAACCTGCATTGATTTGAGTTTACTCTATTCATGCAGATTGGCTAACAGTTATTGTATATTAATTTTCTTTTTATGTTAACTGTGAAAATATTCCATGACAGTTTCTGTTACTTTATGATTTCTATTAATAACATAAAAGGTAAAATATCTCTTTATATTCAGAGAAAAAATAATGATTCAAGTCCTGTTTTAGGCAACTTACAATAATAACAACAAATTACAATAATGCATACAGTAATGTGCAAAAGTTTTAGGCAGGTTTGAACAAATGCTGTAAAGTAAGAATATAAAATGTACTAGCTTATTTTTATCAATTCACAAAATGCAAAGTGAGCGAACAGAAGAAAAATCTGTCAACCCTTTGCTTCAAAACAGCATCAGTTCTTCAGGTTCACTTGCACACAGTTTTAGAAGGAACTCAGCAGGTAGGTTGTTCCAAACATGTTGGAGAACTAACCACAGATCTTCTGTGGATGACGGCTGCCTCAGATCTTCTGTCTCTTCATGTGATCCCAGACAGGCTGGATGTTGAGATCAGAGCTCTGTGGGGGGGGGAGCACACCATCACTTCCAGGACTCCTTGTTCTTCTTTACACTGATAGTTCCTGATGACATTGGCTGTGTGTTTGGGGTCATTGTCCTGCTGCAGAGTAAATTTGGGGCCAATCAGACGCCTCCCTGATGGTACTGCATGATGGATAAGTATCTGCCTGTATTTCTCAGCATTGAGGACATTAATCCTGACCTAATCCCAACTCCATTTGCAGACATGCTGCCCCAAACCTGTAAGGAACCTCCACCAGCTTCACTATTGCCTGCAGACACTCAAACAAACTGCCTTCTGCTACAGCCAAATATCTGAAATTCAGCACCTGCTGCCACTTTTCTGCACTCTGTGTTTTGGTGCATAGTTGAGCCGCTTGGCCATGTTTCCAGGTCAGAGGTTTGGCTTTTTGGCTGCACTTCTTCCCTAAAGACCACTTCTGGCCAGACTTCTCTGAACAGTAGATGGGTGTACCTGGGTCCTACTGGTTTCTGCTAGTTCTGAGCTGATGGCACTGCTGCATATCTTCTGATTTCAAAGGGAAGTAAGCATAATGTGTTGTCTACGGTCCTCAACGCTGCCCCTTACTTTGTGCTTCTTTAGAAGAGGTAGAACAGCACATCTTGAAACCTCAGTCTGTTCTGAAATCTTTGGCTGGCAGAGACCTTGCTGATGCAGTAAAACTACCTTGTGTCTTGTTGCTGTGCTCAGTCTGAACATGATGACCTGTGACATCAAACTGTCCTCCACAACCTCACCTTGGTAGCAGAGTTTGGCTGTTCCTCACCCAGTTTTAAGCCTCCTACAGCTGTTTCTGTTTCAACCTACATATAAAACTGATGATCATTAGCACCTGTTTGGTATAACTGATTAATGATACACCTGACTATGATCCTCCACTCTGTGCAAGTGTACCAAGAAGAACTGATGCTGTTTTGAAGGCAAATGGTGGTCACACCAAATAATGATTTGATTTAGATTTTTCTTCTGTTCACTCACTTTGCATTTTATAAATTGATGAAAATAAACATTTAAATGTTATATTTTTGAAAGCATTCTTACTTAACCTTACAGCATTTCTTCACACCTGCCTAAGACCTTTACACAGTACTGTATATAACACATATTATAATATATATAATAAGGCCACGCCCACATGATTCACAATAATTCACTGGAGAGTGCATGTCAATTTTGGTTGGGGTTTGAACCCTTATAACTTTTTGTTCCAAGAAGCGTTCTGTGAGCTCAGACTTGTAGATTGGTAGATAGGTACATGAATAAGTAGGGGGTCAATTACCATGGTCTGCGAAAACAGAAATAGGGCATGTGTCCTCACAGATCAGCACAGTGAGCTCTGTTGTGATTGGTTCCCAATGGCTGCAGGGAGACACAGACACCATCGAAATATAAAGAGCTCTCATGTTAAATGTGAGGGAGGGTGACACCTTAATCTATGAGCAACTACACAGAGACACAAGGGCTGGAGGGGCTCAAAAGGTTGTCACTTCAGCGAGTGATAGGACACACACACACACACACACACACACACACACAGTCTCAGGCTTCTAGAATGCTGCTCTCATATAAATACGGTAACAGTGGCTGTACTTCAACTACACAAACAGATATCCATTTCCATACTGTACACACACACGCATACATTCTGGCACATATTCACACCTCTCATCAGCTTGAGTGACAGTTTACAACAAGCAATTAGTTGTGCATGAGTGGGAGAAAAATGAATATGATAAAGAAAAGGAAATTTGTGAAACAGACCACAGTGTACAGTCAGAACATGACAGGTAAGGAGACAGAAATTAGTCTGAATACCTCAAGTAAGTGTGTGTGTGCCTGTGTAAGGCAAAGCTTGAAGGAGTGGTGAATGAGTTTTTGTGTATGCTTGCATGTACACAGTGTGTGTGCATGTGTTTGTGTGTGTGTGTGTGTGTGGTTACATGTACATGTGGGCATTAACAAAAGGGTTGAATGTTTTCTCATGGCGAAAACACTGATGGTGATAAAATTGCTGCTTTTTTCGAAGTCAACAGTGGAACCAGCAAGCTCATGTCTGACGTAACCCTGCCATATTCTCTCTCTCCCGTCCTCTGGAAAAGAAAACAGTGTTTTTCCAACTGACTTTATAAAGTTTTTGGACAAAAGGTCAATTAAACACTAGCTTTAACAGCTGTAGCTGTTATAAGCAGGGCTGTGTTCAGGGCCAAGGTGATGGACCCGCAAACTGCCCAACTGACCCTAGAGCTACTCTGCATAGTTAAATATTAAACAATTAAACAAAAAAAATGTGGATTAGCAGTAAAAATGAGCCAGTATTTCACTTTACCTTGCACCTAAAAGCAGCCCACTGGTTATCTCTCACAGGGAGAACACTTATGGCATGAGCTGATCCACCATGCTCCGGTCTCACAACCCTGTCCGTCTGCCAGCTGATAAGATTTACCTGATATTGTGATCCATTTCTGAACTCCCCAAAATCATGCCACATTATGTCTTTAAAATGATATACAACAACAAAGTACCTCTAGTAGTTAAAAGACAAAGTTAGCTTTGTGCATTATGAAAAAAAGAAAGCACAAGATCAGAAGCGAATGGAAGCAGATGACAGAGAGCAAAGAAAGGGGACGGGCGGGGCAGTGGGGAAAAAAGTGAGAGAGTGGAGAGAACAAGAGCTTCCTTCTCTAATTCCACAGACCATTAAATTGTAATTTCAATGCCTGATATATTTATGCATTAAAACATTACGGCTGCCTACCCAACCAATTACTATGCAGACTGAGCTCTTGCTGTCCGCACACCCAGCTTCATGGCTGGATGTGGAAAGATCATATGCATGAAATATACAGGCTCCTCTACACAACACCGCAGCAGGCTAGTCAAGAAAACTTTACAGCATCATTGCAGTGTGAGAAAGTTTTAGATTCTTGTGCCCTGAAATATTAGAATCTAATCTATAAATGGCTACATCATACATGTCTGATAGTTATACTGTCCTTCTTCATGCATGAACATTTCTGTTTTTTTATCCAAATCCTTTCCTGTCCTCTGTCTTTGAGTGTTCAAAGTCAGATTCAGCAAATCCTCTTTGGATCCAAATTTGGATGTGACTTGATCATGAGTAGGTGGGTGTTCGTGAAAACTGATCAGCATGGTCCATGCCACAAATTGCTATAAACAGTTCTCCATTCTACTAAGGTTTCCAACAATAAAAACATGTGGTCTGGACTAAGGACTACAGAGGGCAAAAAGAAAACCAGGAGCGCTGAAATAATATCCATGCCATTTCTCTGAGATGAAGTGAACTCCGTCTATGGTCTCCGACCACTTCCCAGATGAGGAGGTGCAAAAGGCCAAGGACCCCTACCCACTAGAGCTTGTGTGAAGTTCCTTAAAAAGAACAAGGCGAGCCTCCTGGACCTGATGGTATTCCTGGCCAAGCTCTCAAGTGTGTGTAGCTCATCTGGCAGATGTTTTCACAAACATTTTCAACCTCTCACTAATCCAGTCTGTAGTCCCTGCATGTTTCAAAAAGACCACCATTGTCTCTGTCCACAAAAAGATCAACGTCCCCCTACCTGAGCTGCTACCACCCAGTAGTGCTCATCCCAACAATCACAAAGAGTGATTAGTAAAACCATCCATCACCTTCTCCGTCCATGACTCACTGGACCCATCAATTTGCATATAGACCCCAGGCTGTGCGGACAGACACCACAGGCACAGTCACCTGGACAGCCCATAACATTTCAACAACAATTTCAGACCTCTAAATTAAAACACAAGGCAAGATGTTATATATGTTGTGTGATTAAGAGAATATACATTTCTACATTAGCTTGATATTTTATTTTCATTTTTTTCTGGGTGATTGATTTAGGTAGCTGGATATTATTTTATTTCCAACAGTATAGTAAACTGCTGACTTTTCATTGATAAGGTCTTAGTTCTGGCATTGTACTGTAGGTTACATAGCCATGTATGACTATATGTAAATGTGTACCATATGTGACTTAATCTATTCAATAAGGAGAAGAAGCAAAATGTCCGCAAATTCAATGTTTAGTAAAAGTAAAATTGCCATTGGCATATATCGTTGATTTTCTTTTTTTTTTACATATGTCATCAGTTCCCATTTTATGGAATGGGAAATCACCAGCCTGGATGGTGTTGTGTGTGTGTGTGTGTGTGTGTTTGAGAGTGAGAGAGTGCTCTCAGTTCATGTCACACAATCCATCACTTGCAGCTCTTCTTGCGGGTGGATCACTGCAGGTTACGGTTGCGCTCCCTAAGCATTGTGGGAGCTTGATGTATGTGCTGTCGACTGACAGTTAATGAAACAGCAGCTACAGCAGCCGGCCTTCCTTCGACTGCTACTCCCTCTCTCTCCTCCCCTGTCCTCCTGCTGTCTTCACCTTTGTTTTCTCTCTGTTTAGTTAGTCTCTTCACATTCTCTTCCTCTTTATCACCATAAACAAAAGACTTCCAAAAAAGTGGAAATGTTATTTTTTTCTTTTGTAATTTGTATCTTTCTGCCGACTTGTTCCATATTTCACTTGGTTCCAGTATACTGACCGACTTAAGTAGGGGACTGGATATTTTTAATATCTGCGACATAAGACTGTGCCATTTTCTCTTGCAGAAATAGTCATTTAGATGACTTGCTTAAATAATGGAGGATATTTATTCATTTTGTTTGTGTGTGTGTACTTGTCTTTTTTTCTTATAAACTATTAAAGGGAAATATATACATTTTCTCTTGTTTTTTCATCCAAATATGTATAACTGGACTACCGAAACTTTTCTGTCCATAAATCCTCCGCAAATCTTCCTATAAATATTTTGGCATCTGTATGGATGCTGATTTGGATCTTGGAGTGCACATAGATTATTATTTTTATTTATTTGTAGCAAGGTACAACACAACCTATAGTATGTATGTACAGTACAGAGTCTGCAGTATGGAATCAGTTTGTGGTACAGTTGTGTCTCTGTGCTGTGAATACTAAAAGAATGTTTTCTCCTGCTGGTGATATTATGTCCGACCCCTCTCATATTTTACCTGAGGAATATCAGCTTTTGCCATCAAACATAAGATGTAGAGTCCCAAAGGCTCAAACCAACAGACTACAGAACTCTTGTTCCACAGGCTGGAAAACTGTTAAATCAGAGTTTGGGCTCTACATAGGCCTTAGTGTTCTTGTGTCAATGTAAAAGGGAGTGATCAAATTGATTGCACTGAGGCTACGTTTTTGCAATGTAATATGATGATGTCATATATCGGTGGAACCAGAAACATTTGTACCCTTGCATTTTATTAAAACAATTTTACCCATTTGACCTAAACACTGCCGCAATTGAAAAAATCTTTTATAATCAGTGGGTGGCTATGTTTGGTTTACAGTGGAACAAAACTAAAAATTAAAAAGTTGTAAAAATAACTGTATTCATGCTTATTTAGACATTCAGTTCTGTGTGCTCCACTCTGTGTGCTCCACTCTTTGTGCGTTGTATTTTTCTGTCTCTGGACAGATCAGCTGTGCAAGATGCACGAGGAAACTTTACAGGTGTGCAGTTGAGGTCAAAATGAGGGCAGAGTTCAAAACTGGGTGTGGTAGAAAGTCAAGAAGCAGCCATTGGTCCCAATACTTAATGTCAGTTGCAGATCACTGTATCCCAGTTTCAGTCAATCATTCCCATCCACTGGTCCAGTGCAATCTAGATAACATTCAGTCATTATAACAACTAACAGCTGCAACATGATAAATCTTAAGTCAGGGAGCATCCCAAAGCACTGCACACTCCTTTTTAGTGCCAATGTGAAGGCCAATGTTAACACCAATGTTGAGGCGTGGTGTGGAACTTGGTGGTTAGCTCTGCCCAAAATATTAAGTGGAAATAGTATCACTACTGTTTGTGATTGTGATTTTTGATTGATGTATTTATTACAGGTATTTTTCAGCTGCATCTTAACAGAGAGGTCGGTAGCTAATTGGGAGACACTGGAAAATTCCTGGTGGTTGTTTGGCTAAAACGGCCGGTGACAGGGTTGGTAAAACACAATCATTTTATAAAAAGATCATGTAGGCTGTCACTGAATTTCACTGAATGGCAGGATCTCTCTTGCCTTGCAAAACCTCCATCATATAAGTTATACATAGTACAAGTTAACAGAAAGTGTTGTTTTTATGTTATTTTTAGATTTACATTGTGTCTGATGCTCCTTCTGACCACTGATGCCAATATTATTATGAAACTTAAAGCCCATGGAGCTGCAGCCAACATCTCTTGGTGTGGTTGCAAGAAAAACTGGACCAAGATTGAATTTGATTGCTTGAATGGCTTACAAAGATTCGAGAAAAACTTATCTTATCAAAACACATCTTCTAGTTCAAGATACAATAGTTTCAAGTCATACCATCCGTCGCCATCTGAATGAAAATGGGTGATATGACCCCACTTCTAAGATGGAGACACAAAAAAGCCAGGCTGGACCAAAATGCATGTTGACAAGCCACAGTCTTTCTGGGAGAATGTGCTTTGGAAAGAAAAAACACAATAAGAGCTCTTTGGTAAATCACACCATCCTTATGTTTACAGAAGGAAAGAGCATAGGCTTCAAAGAAAAAACACACCATGCCTAACATGAGACATATTTTGCTTTGGTGCCATAAATCTGTAGAGGGTACAGTGACAGCAGAAGACAATGAAGGCATTTTGGAGTGAAACATACAACATACAACCCAGCAAAACAATTGTGTCTGCCATGGCAGGGTATACAGGTAGTAGGAACCAAATGCAGACTGAGGCAGACTGGTTCAGTTCAGGGATTTAATAGAGAAGCTGTAGGAACATAGCATGCAGAGTTGTGAGGTAAGTTCTGGCCAGTACCATGGAACCACTCCTGAACCAGGCAGAGGTGTCCAAGGGAGCACACAGAAATCCTCAGCCCATGAAAACAGAGTTCAGAACAGGTGGGTATCAAATACAACCGATAAACAGCAGAGACACAAAGCACAAGGTAACTGCGATGAGAAGCAGATACAGGTGTGTGGATGGGAAGGGAAACCCCAGCCATACACACCGCAAAACATGGACAGAGGGACATGAACGCACTGATGACTTTGACAGTGTCTTATTTGCAGGTCACAGGTATTCAAAAGGGATAATGAGGATAATGCCAAACAATGGATAAGAAGACAACACAGGACCATTCTGAAGTGGCCTGCAACGAGTCCTGGTCTGAATCCCACTGAACATCTGTAGAACGAGCTGAGACTTGCAGTTGAGAGATCGTACTCCTAAGACAGCTGGAGCACAGTAAGTGTGAAAGCCTTATTACAAATACTTTACTGCAATCTTCATTTGTTTAGAAACAATAGTTAGTTACTAGTTAATTTGATTATCAAAAACATTTTCACTGCTATTCAACATATAATGAACATATACTTTTGTCAATTTGAAGTTAATACAGAGGATTTTTTTATTTCATTTTAAAAAGGTGGTTTTGGTCACATGTATGTTGTAGCATTAGTTTTGTTATTTGGTTACATGTTGTGTTTTATTGAAATGGTGAAACAATGGACATCTTGGAATGTAACACAAATTTTAGGGGAGCATTCTGATAAGAAGATGAAATGATAAATAATTTGATTTTAATCATCATCAATATTATATGTGGGAAATCCTCAGTTTGACAAAAAAACACACTCCACAAAGGCAAACCGCAGAGTTTATCAGCCTTGTTGCTCTCCACATATACAACCAATTATAATGGCCACCGCTTGAAATCCTAGTTTACTCCATTTGTGTAGTTTCTGCTGGTTCCCTGGAAACCTCACAGTAACAATAAAACTCCAGGAAGATACATAGTCCAGTGGTGAGAGTGGTATTGTTCGGCAGGACAGCAAACAGGTGAATTTTGAAATATTATTGTTGTTGTTGTTGTAATGATAATAATTACATATAATATATATCTATTTCTTTTTTTTTAAATGACTGATTCAACACACACAAACAACTGAAGTTGTAGTACAAACAAAAGCTGAACACTAAAAGGTGAACAAGTATTAGTGTTATTCATGCTCCAATGTCTAACTACAAGTACAAAGATTAGAATTTACACTGAAAAGTCCAGCAATAAATACAATTCAGAATTCTTGCTTCATTGAACCCCTCTGTAATAAACTTTTGTAAAGCCTGAGGTAATCATGCAGGCTTAGTGCTGCGGTTAATTACAATATCAGAATTGATCTGATAAAACCAGTGCAGAACTAAACACAGGCTAGTTCATCCCTGCTGTCTTCTGCCCACTACATTAGAACTTGACCTGTGTTTTCACTGAGCATACAGGAAGCTGTGGTCATGAATCCACTCTGCAGCTCTGTGGACTTCACTGCTACTGCTGCTGCCACCTGCAGCACTAAATGCCATAACTAAACCATTTTGAAACAATATGGATGCCTTGTTTGTTTTTTTGGAGGGGGGCATGTTGACTTCTTTTCAGCCACACCTCTTGTTTTTTAGCATTGTTAGCTATGTGAAGTGAGCTAACAACAGTCCGCTACTAGCTGGGTCAGTGTTTAAGGGTTGACTAGAATGTCACATGTGGGTATTTTGCAAAATGTCATACCCACAATCCTTTTTGATGGATAGACAACCTGACTTCTATACATTTTATAGATGTCAGAGCAATCTGATGTGTGTTTGGACAGTTTGAATACATTCCTTTTGTATTAAACGAACCATAGCTTTACACATTTAGCAAATAGTTGAAACTAAGCAAGGGATGATTCATTATCCCACTTTAATCACTGCTTTGTGTAAACTGTTCAAAAACCCAATCAAAGAGTGACGATGTGATGCGAAGTCTCAGTGAGTTCAGTGGGGCAGTGTACTTCCTGTGGCTTGTGTGTTACAGTTGCTACCCTGTAGTGTTCAGAGGATAAGACAGAAGGACTACGCTCACTGTTGGAAATAAGTTTGCTTATTAAGAGTGTTGCAGTGAATTGTAAACAGAGGCTCTGACTTCAACCCTGTTGCTATGGTTACTCATTCAACGTAGCCAGGGCATGAATTTAAGACAGTAAACAGACAGTTTCACCGGAACTACTTAGTAGGTATATCACTATTTACACCCGGCAGCGTGTCCGACTCGAGTATCCAACATTATGGTATACTATCTATTTATAAGATGGACTCTGATGAATTGTTTTGTCAGTTGGGCGTTTTATAATAACTTTGCAATCATGTGTGAACCCAAACATTCAAGATACGTTGATAAATCAGGGTTGATCTGAGGTGTCTTCTGCCCCTTGTCCAAGTGGATCAATGACCCAACACAATGGTCAGATTATTTGGACATTTATACAATGTATAGATGTTGGAATTAGCTGGTAGCATTAGGCTACGTGTTGTCTGTAAATAACCAACATGAGAAATGTCAGCTATCTAGGCCAAGCAGAGATTTAGTTGGAGATGACAGTCTGATGCTGCTATACTAGATGACTGTAATCCAGCAGCCTCCCACTCAAGCTAGCTGTATCAATAGTGACTGATACCAGCATTGTTTAGATGCTTACCACACTGACAGTGAATATCCATGTGTCCTATGCTCCTCAAATCAAATTAGAATTAATTACAACGTCTTTGGCTAATGTCGACTGTCAGTAGTTTCTCTCGTTATGTGAAAGTGCATTATTGCTAAACCCCAGAAGGGGGCATGGCCTTGGTGCTTGGAGCTTGATGATGTTATAACGGCTTGGTCTATACTAACACAGAAAAAGGAAGGCAGAGCCTCAGGACCCAGCTAGCTAACCAAATGTGACTGACCAGAGGAGGGAGATACACAGACAGCCAGAAGCACACTGGACTGGTCAGCTCACTCAGCTGGGCCACAGCCCAGCAAAGCCCTCTCTCTCTGTTTCTGTGGTGCTTTACCTCACTGCCACTGCCCAATATGCATAGTGGCCCACTGGAAAACCTCCTGGTACTATCAGTGGCCACTCCGTGCCTGTGTGGAGGTGTGAACATCATGGTGCTTTAAGGAGAGATTGTCAAAAAAAAGTGTTCCAATACAATTCATTGTTTCAAGACAACAAAGATGCAAAAACAAGTGTTGAAAAGAAATCTAGGAGCCAGCAAACAGGAGCCTGTGAATGCAGCCTTAATCTGGGTGTGCGTATAGCCACATATAAAGACACTTTTTGGATGGCGCAAAAAATGTCTGAAGTATCCAAAGGCCTTAAGGAGGGATGGAAAAAGCAGAGTGGTTGTGCTTTTCCTCTCTGTGCACAACTTGTCCCACTAATTAATATGAACCTAAATAAAGGCAGGCTAGGGCTGGGAGGATGGGGCTTGTCAACTGATGGGTTGCCAGGGGATAGGCTGTTTGCTCCACCTGCCCTCGACTTCTCTCTCCTCCTCCTCTTCCTCTACCCCCTGAGACCAACAGATAACCACAGATGCAGACAGAGACGGATGGAGAGTCACAGTGAAAAAATGAACATGTGGGGTTGGAAGTTAGCGAGGTAGCCCGGCACTGCCAACAAACTCTCAGTGGCTGGATTAAAGAGGGAGAATGGAATGGCCTTTGAACAATACATTTAAGTGACATTTAAAGCTGCTTTAAGCAAAATCTAAAGAAACATTCAGTCATTTATTCAAGACACAAAGCAGCAGAAGATAACGCAACTACATGAGCAACAGCAACACCATATTCTTCTATAATAGAAGATGTGGACACAATGAAATTCCCCAAATGCCCCCCAACAAATGTAAGTAAAGGAGGAAGTCAAGTGACTTGGAAACGCAGAGGGACAATGTTAATAAAATTTGGGACTTTAACAAAGGACATCAACAACAATGGTCTCTTTTAACCATGACCTTGATCATTGCTTAAGCTCATCCGAATTGTGTTTGTGCCACGGCATTAACCATAGCATTGTCACAGAATAAAACTGATTTGTTTTCCAACAGTGATTTGTAACACTTTTGGAGGGTACAGAACATTTAAGCCATTAACTGCCATTAATTCACCACTGTTCAGAAACTAATACAACTACCAGAGCTGAACCTATCCCCCAGATCTTTCTTTTTCACCTTTCATCAACACAGCACACAGAAAACACAAATCTAGCAACTCATAGATCATAGATGTTACTGGTAGCCTTGTGTGGAGTTGAAATGACAAGACTGTTTTGAGATCTGTAATAATATTGTTAAGAACAAGTCAGCAGCAGCTTAATATTGGTAAGGACATGCCTGTACCATCCATACCCAAGTCTATACTTATGCCTAAAACATTATTAAAACAATCCTAATTATAAATTTACCCAAAACTAGTCCCTTGTAAAAGTAAAATTAAGCAAACATCCTCATTTTGGAAGATACACTCCACCTTTTCGCCTTTGAGAAGATGTTCAGACCTCTTAAGAATACAAGTCCAAGAACTCTGTCCCCGTCTCTCTGCTTGTTATTCTGGTGGCGGTGTGTTGGGGGGAGTATGTGAGGGATTAGTGTGCTCAGTACATTCATCAAGCTACTCAGGAGGAAAGCAAAAGAGTGACAGACAAATATATTACAGTGTCATAGACATCACAGATGCCGTGCATAACAAAGCAGGACACCTATTTAAGACAAAGCAGTACCAGCACTGTTCAGGAGAAGAGCAGCATTTCTGGAGGGGGGCTTAATTAGTCTGTATAGGTCTGACTATGGCACTGCATGTACTACAACATTTTGTATAACTAATAAGTTAAGACACATTTAAAATAATAAATATATGCATAGACCAGCAGATATTATACATTTTCAAAGGCCAATGTGCATTCGGACCTCCTATGGATTACAGAAAAATCTTTTTCTGTTTTTATTTTAGCAAGTTATTGTCTAAAAATTAATGAAAAGAGGTCTTGTGTTTTGCAAAGCTGCATGTTTTCCCATGAGTTGCATTGAAACTATCCTAACATCAGTTGTCTCAGCAAGTGCCCCAAAGACAACATATGGAAGTGGACACCTTTTTTGCTTCATTATCATTATGAAGCCAACACTAACTGCACAGTGTAGCGGTTAGCCTGGTTCTCTAGAAGCTTTGCTTTTACTATGCAATTCTGTCTGCCACTCTGCACTTTCTCCCAGGAAGTGAAGGCTAGATTAAAAGCATAAAAGAGGTGTGTCAACCACTGCACAATCAAACCGCTATTGAGTCGCCATTCTTTCTACATGATCAGCAAATAACACAACCTGCCAATTTATTAATACAACCAGATGTTTTACTCTGGCTTTATCATAACACTGAGATCGTAGTTTGATCATCTTCCTCTGGTGGCCTTTCTAAGATGAGCAGTAGTGAAAGTTAATATATTCTATTATGATGATAACACAAGTGACAACTGTGTCTGATCAACTGTCAACACTGGTTTTTGGTTGTTTGTTTTCCATGACCACCATTGTTCCCTAAGCTTACCTACATGCTGTAACCATGACAATAAAGCTTAAAAACAAACCTTTGTAATTTATGGGTTTCATTTGTTCTTGTGCAAGGAATGCTTGTAACAGAGGTCTGAAATATCATTTGGAATTTAAAAAAAAAGTCCAAAAAGTCTTCAAAGTGGATTATGGATTAAAACATTACAACACTACCCGAGCTTGCATTGCACTGCACTGGAACAGATCCATATCCATGACAACTAAGAATACTCCGTCCATTGATCAAGACTGTGAAATACTTGAAGGCATAGACATATATACACTTGCACTCAAAATTATTCAACCCCCATTGTAAATTAGGTGTACTGGCAAAATGTACAAACTTTCAGCTGCAGTCTCAAAATGCTTCAACCCCTCATAAGAGCAAATCAGGTGTTGTCTCAAACAAACCTGATGCAACTATTTAAGGGCCACATTAGGTGATCAGGTGGGCTTGAGACAGAACACACCAAATACCCAAAAGCACATGGGCTCCAATATGTTCACAACCATATAAATAAGCCACAGAAGTTTCTGTTCTGCGGAGCAATGAAACTAAACTGAATGAACGGACGACGAAACAAAGTCTGTAAACCAGCAGTATGTCTGCAGGAGGAAGAATGAGGAATATGCTGAAGAAAACACCCTGCCTACAGTGAAGCAATGATGCTCTGGGGCTGCTTTGCTTCTTCTGGCACTGGAAACCTGCAGCGTTTGGAGGGCAAGATGGATCCAATCAAGTATCAGGAATCCTAGGGGAAAATGTCATGTCTGCTGTGAAAAAGCTGGAGCTAACTCTCAGCCTCTCTCATTGGACCTTCTAGCAGGACAATGATCCCAAGCATACATCAAAGTCCAAGCCTTGGCTTCAGAAGTCCTGGCAGATACTACAGTGCCCGTCACAGTTGCCTGACTTGAATCCTGTAGAAAATCTCTGATGGGATTTGAAGAAGACGGTTGCAGCACGTAAACCATAAAGTATTAGAGAGCTGGAGGCTATTGCCCATGAGGAATGGGATGGTTGTCAAAAAATGGTTGAATAACTGTTATAGTCATTGGAGGTGGCATATTGTGTTGAATTTGGAGAATCTACCTGTGATATTTGTTGTGTTAAGCTATTTCAATTGTTCTTGTTTGAGGTGTTCATTGAACACAACTGAAAGTTGGTACATTTTTCCAATACACCTAATTTGCAATGGGGGTTGAATAGTTTTGAGTGCAACTGTACACAGATGCCTCATTGCCTGCAAAACTGACTCAAATACAAACAAGTAGACATCCCCTGTCTACTTGTTTGTATTTGAGTATTGTATTTGCTGCAGTTTTTACAAAGCACTGTATATTTCTCAACACATTTCAATGAGTCATGTTTTTAATATTTAAGGGGTAGAGAATACTCGAAACTTTGTTTCTACTCTATGTAGACCATAAATGCTTGAATGACTCATTGAGATCTGCTTTTTATCCAAAAAAAAAGCAGCTCCCCCATTTATTTTTATATGTTTACAGGCTTGTCTTTCCTGGTCCCATAAGGCAGTCAGTGCTGTGTCTTTGTATATAAGTGTATGACTGAAGGCCCTGGACCTTGATTTGGAAAAGTTTTAAAGATGTATTCAGGCTGAACCTGAAATAAATTTTCAAGGCAGTTTGATAGCATATAAAGTGAGTGCATAGAGGCCAATGACAGCATATAGAGGCAGACAAAGATGTGTTCGCATTTTGCGTTTGTACTGTTTGGACACTTACAAATCTTGGGGATGTATAGGCTAAATGAGCAGCCAATCCTCGTAGGTCGCAGAGTCCAGACTATTCTGTCCAGAGTATTATGCTAAATGCCTCCTCCAACAGCAACATTGTGTCTGTAATATGAAGCTCTTTCTCCTTCTGTTTCTCCCTCCATTTCTCTCCATGCCGCTCCTTTCATCTTCCTCCTCAAGTTTCTAAGCTCATAATCAGCCTTTCTCATCCTTTGATTTGTTCTCTGCATCGTCACTGGTTGGTTAGTTGAGTGGGTGTGTGAGTGTGTATGTAGATTTGCATGGCAGTTAAAAACAGAAACTCAATTAATTTAAGCCTTTTTAATTAGCCCTAGCCTTGGTTTTCCTGTTGTTTCCCTCTCTCTTCTCCCTCTTTCAAACAGCACTCATGTTTCAGCTTTGTCTTAATGAGCCCTCACTTTCTCTCTCACACTCTCAGCCTCTCTCTCTCTCCCTGGCTTTCTGTTGCTCCTGTTTTCTGCAGCTGTCAGCATCCCAGCAGGGCTCTCCCTCACAAAACAAAACCCGACTAAAAAGAGGTTTTTCATGTGATGCGTTTGCTATATGCAAGCCTTGAAATGAAGCAATACAATGAGATTCTCCTACAGGATCCAAATTCATTTTAATTACCGTCTCTTGTATGTAACTTTTTATGGTAATTTATATATTTACAAAGGTCATCGAGTAGTGGACATCAGCGGACATCACAGGATGATCGAGGAGTTCATCCATATTTGATACCATAGATTATCTATTAACAGAGACAGAGGTTAGAGAGACACCTGTTATCCTGTTACTGAAGTTAAATGGCTTGGTCACAAGATGACAATGAAGCGAACTCGACTGGCGGATGTAGTTTAAAGTTAATAAAAAACGTATTAAGTTCATCCTGAGTGAAGATTATCTCATCTAAACAGGAATCATGCTATAGAGCCCATTGTTTATCTCTACCTAAGTTTCCTACTCTAAAACATTGGAAAGATATCTGACCACACGGCCAAGAAATAATCAATACAACCATCTTTGTAATTTCACAGTCTGGGATTGAAGAGCAGTGTTGGGCTCTTAACTCAAAACATTTAATTTATTACTGATTACTCACTGATTGTTTTAGAAGTAATTATTACTTATTACTCACTTTATTGCAGTGCACGAGCAGTCGTTTGTTACTCATTATATTACTGTCCCATTACACCCCACAAAACTGGTAATTGTGTCCTTTCTCTTTAAAATCAAGACTTAAAACTGCCGCTAAAGCAGCGCCAACATGGCTTTAACCTACTAGCTGTTATCTACAATCAATGAATCCATGAATCCATAATTCTTCTTCTCTTAGTTTCCTGGCAGATAAGGTAACAACAAATGTAAGTATGTAACAAGTTATTTTTTTAGGAGGGGTTAACGTAATAAACTGGAGGTTTTATTGGGGAAACAAATATTATTACTGTAATGCATTACTAGTGGCGCGTTACTGCTCAGAGCGGTTAAAGAGTTCTGCTACTATAAATCTAAACACATTGTGGAGTATGAGGGGAAAGCTGCTTCACACCTTCTCAACAAACTCCCTAACTGTCAAATACGAAGCAGAAAAAAAGGGCAGATAAATAATTGATGATGTGATACAGCTGGGATCAAGTTAATCTCTGTGTGGTGGATCTGTGTTTTTTCATGGTGGGAGATGATGGAAAAGATGTTTCATCTCTGTGACCTCACACTGAAAATTTTCAAAAACACATTTTGTGTGTTTCTTTTTTTTTTTTTACGATAGACTTAGTGGCTTTGCCTCAGAGCTTAATCAAAGAGTTGTTTCCAAACGCAGAGGATTTTCTGTATTGATCTAAAAATGTGACTAAAATCCCACTGAGGAGTAATTTTGGTGGAGATTGGTTAGAGCAAGGCCTTGATGGGCAGATCATATATTATTTTATCTCCTTGCTACACATTTACAAAAATTGGATCTCAAGAATTCAAATTGGTTCGTTCAAAAGGCTTCACATTTGATATAATGGATTTAACAACCAAACAAAGTGCAAACAGTGTCCAACAGTAGTACATTAGACCAAATTCTCATAGTAACAATGAATGAGTAGCATTATGCTACAAGTATGACCATGTGTGTGTGTGTGTGTGTGTGTGTGTGTGAGCGCTCGCGCATGTTACCTCATCCCTAACGATGTCACAACCTCAGTGATAACAAGCTGCTAAAAGTGACATGCCGTCAGTTGGCATAGCTCTGATGACAGAATGGTACTGGCTGTCTCTCTCTCTCTCTCTCTCTCTCTCACTCACTCACACACACACACAGGAACACGGTGGAGCTGAGGCCTAATGGAGAGGGTTTGGACCTTCATCCCAATGCTGGTAGCTTCCCCCCCCCCCAACCACCATAACAGCCAGCGTTCACCTTTGATCAGGACCTAAAATGGCAGCGCTGGCTCGGCTGACATGTCAGACAGCTGCCAATTAGATCAGCTCAGCCTCAGGCGACTGGATTCCAGCCAAGCAGCTACCCAGCTTGTTTTCCATACAGGTTGTGGCTGTACAGAGGTTTTTCCTGCCCACTCTAATCATGGTTTCTGCTGTTGGAGGAGAAGATTTTTCAAAAACTTCCTGAAAATTAATATTTATCATTGCCAAGTGAGCTTGAACAAACAAGCCTGTAGACTTCAGATGTGTCACTTTTCAGTCCTCCAATGTTCATAAATTATTTCACACATATCACTCTATTGGGCCAGATTTCCTGATGGTGGACTGGGTCCATGTATTACAGGACACACACTACTCTCTCTGCCTCCTCCAAAAGTGACCGTTGTCAGCAGTGCTGCCACAGAAAACTGAGGGTACTATGTATATAGAGTCAGCGTGTGAATATCTTATGCTGTCTCTTTGCCAAGGTTATTCCTCACCACTTAATACTGGAAAAGATTCAAAGCTTGGAAGTACAATATATGAACACACACACCTTAAATCATAACTCCCATGCATCATTGTTGAAACGAGGACAGCATGAAGTCATTAAATTCGACGCTTACGTTTTGGACTTGACACTTGTTACTATGGATTAAACAGCCAGGTTTCAGAGATACTGAGATCATGAGTTCTGGGTGAATACAGTGTGATCATGTATAAGATTGAGGAAGAACTGAAGTTGAAGTGTAAGTAGTTGAATAAAAGAAACAAGGGGACAGCAATGTGATAAAAGTCACACTGCACAAATAATGCACAAAGCAAAAAAACATACTAAAGATATTTATAAGTGTTACCTTAAAGGAATGTGTTCAAGTCAGTCAAAGGGTTGAATCTGTAGAACAGCTCTGAGATATAAAAACGTGTTAGTGTTGTCTGGAGGCTGATGGATCTCAGTGGTGAGCTGAGATTTGACAGATAAACATCTGTTAAAATGTGATGAGCTTCATGATATCAGTAGTTGAGATGGCTGGTCGATGGACAGCCCAAACAGGTCATTATTTTTAGGTAGCTCCACCTTTTCAGTCTTGTTACTGCTGCCTTTGCACATACCACCATACACGGCCATGAAACTAGAGGCCTGAATGTTTCTAACAGCAAAGAGGCCTTGAAAGATTTCCCTTGTGGCTAGACCTCATTAATACATATGGACGACGTCAGTCAAAAGCTATAGCCTTTTCATTCTGTGCATGCTGTTTAAGGTTTTTGTAGGGACACAACTGTACAGCTGCGAAAAAAAATCTCAAACACGCAACTTTCTCTCCTGAACTTTTTGTCTGGTTGTCTCCGGGAGCTCGGTGCTTTGCTCTCCAAAATCACAACTGTTTTTCACTTCTGTGCGCTAAAAGGATGTGCAGTGCTTGTTGTTTTTAGGCTCATTTGAGGCAAAATATATCTGATGTCAATCACAGAGAATGGAAGAGAGCTGAGGGTGAATTACAGCATCACAATGATATCTAGATGTGAAAAAAAAAAAAGTATTATTAGTTTGCAATCCATTGAGCATTTCACATGACCTTGAGATAAGCAGCTACATGCTTTGTTTATCCAACCACTAAATAGAATTCATAGCTGTAGTACGTACTTGACAAATAAACAACAAAAAACTTAACCAAATTATGCTTAATTATGCTTTGAGCTTAATGCTAACACGAGTGTGATAATATGCTCACAGTGACAATGCTATCCACGGCATCAGATTAGGGCATTAGCATGCTAACATTAGCTTATTTGCAGTGAAAACATCATCCACTTAAGGTACGGTACATTTTCCGGTATATCATCTAATAATTGTAATATTTTTATATATTTATCATGTCTATTGTGTTCTGTCCACACTTATTACCTAACCCAATACAAAAGCATGCTTCTCCCCCATCCTGATGACGACGTCAGTGGTGCATACATGTACATGTGCATGAATGTGTGGTGCACTTAAGGGTCCCAGTTTGGCCATTTGAAAATATGGTCATCCTAAACTGAGGCTGACGGGAATGTCATTTTTTGTTACCTTACATCCACATGACCTTTCTATGTGAATTCATATTTATTTATGAACATTAACAACATCTGTGTTCATGTCTTGTCCCATCTGTTTATGTGTTCATCCAGTATTGTAGGGCATGGTGACTGCTGCAGTCCCTAAGGACCCTGAGCAGGTCTTCGTCTCGTTCCTGCCTCCGTCTTTTCTGTGCCCATAAATATGACGAAGAAGTAGCCCATATCCAAGCTGTCAGCCACCAAACCTGCATGGCTTTTGGAGACCACTCAGTTGATTGAATTCAGAGGTGTTCCCTCCCTCCCGTTGGATAAGTCAGAGGCCAGACATTACATTTCACACTTGTTAACTTGACCTTTTGGATACGCTTGCGGCTAAATCGGTCATCAACCTCAGCAATGGCTACAGAGGCAGCAGGATGTGTGCAATGTTACTTATGCCACATCATCAGGGTACCAAACCCTCACGGAGAAGCTCTGCTATGATTGTTCAGAAGGAATGCATGGAGTACCATGTCTAGGTTGGTCATATATTGATGGAATCTAGTTAAATTGTTCAACATATGCAAAAAGTCGCTATAAAGAAAACCGAAAGCAGAGTGTTTTGCCCTGAGGATAAAAAGACTCTTGATGGAAGTGGATTCATAGAGGGAGATTATCTGTGCCCAAATAACATGTTAGCTTGACCTTTCAGAGCCGTTTGTGCCTGAAGAGCCTAAAGCAACAGGAGTGAAGTGAGCCATAGACAGGAATATTATAATGCCTTTAATATCCTTGTCACAGAGTTAAGGTCTTTCCCCAGCCCCACTCCTCGTGTCTGTGTTTGGCTGTGTTTCAAAACCATGCTGCAAGCTGTGCTGAAAAAGAACAAGCAGCCAAAACACCAGCGATTTCTTAAAGATGGATGTTTTTTTTAGAGTTGTCTTTACTTGGCCTTTTCTAATTAAACAGCCATCCTATTTTGTGAATACAGGCTGCTGCAGAAAAGTGAAAAATGAACTGATTGGAGTCTGTGAATCAGTGTCAGCCCACGGCCAGTATCAGTCACTGCACATTACAAATATAGTTTAACATTCAACTACAAGTATCATAAGCAAGAAAGCTTAAACTTTAATCGAATTCTGTGTTCACCCTAGAGTTATTCATAGATTCATAACATATGGGCTGAAATATACCTGTAACCCCGGGGACACGGTGCCTACCTGAGCAAAGCGTGTGCATCGCAAAACCTGTTTCATTTCTTTCAGCATCTTGTTAGAGCAGCCACGCAACTTGCATGAGTAACATGGCTCACGTTCAGCAAGGTAGCCATCACTCACAGGTAGAGTAGGCAGTAAGGCAAAAAGTACTTTCACTGTGGTCTGTAGACTTTACCTTGCCAATAAACACGTGATCATACCTACAATGGATTCTCTGTGGTCTCTGGTGGAGAGCTGGTTGGTTATGGTTCACACTGGACAACCATATTAGTGATTAAACATCTCACTGCTTCACTGCTTTTTTAAATTTCATTTGTTGAATCAGTTAGTAGGTCAGATGTCCGAGCTACCAGCGATTCTAATTGGACAGACTCTGCTCTGTAAAGTGCGCCACATTTCTGACCAGAACATCCTAGCATTCGAGCTTCGGAGGGAGGAACACGTTTGTCAGCTGTACTATGCAGGAGTGAGCTGAAATCTGGATGGTTTGTCACACATGTAGATTTTTCCGCTGCACTGCTGCAGCAACACTGCAGTTTAATGCTGTAGTCAACATAGATGGAGCCAATTCTCACTATTTTATATACTGTTAGTTTGTTTATTACAGAACATTGATCATATTCTATTAAATTATTTATCTCCATCAGGCGCCTAAGTCTGTGTGTGTGTGTGTGTGTGTGTGTGTGTGTGTGTGTGTGTATCTGCTGCAGCTACTACTGGATCAATCAGCCTAATGTTTTGTGCATGTTTATGGCCGTATACTCAACAACCTCTTGTGGTTGCTGTGACTCACGGTGACAAACCTACTTTATAGTTGTTTTATACCGCCATTGACTCCGGATTCCTCGCTCCCGTTGACCAGCTGGTGGGGGTTGTAAGTTATCAACAACAGCTTCAGTTTGAAATCGCTGAGCAAAAGGCATTTCCAAACATCGATTAGACTAAAAACGAACCTTATCTAGTCTGTCGCAGGTCACATTTTGGCCTTTGTCATGGCTCTAAAGCCGACATCGATAAAAAGGTTTGATCATGTTTTGAACCACAGCATCTGCAGATTAATTCCATACCTGATATGTTATAATCCACTGAAGTAACGCAAGATCCAAGATGAATAATTCCCCATTTTTGTTATCTTCACCGCCATCTTGACTGTAAGGGAGCCGTTGTTAACAGCTGATGTGTAAAAGTCTGTTTTCCCATCAGAAGTCTAAGATAGCAGAGAAAGATCTGAACTCTACTCAGTGCACTTTTATGGTTCCGTATCAAAAAACATCATAATAAATTCATAGCTGTTAATAGCCCCTTTTTTGTTTGGGCATCCCATGCAGTTGCCTAATGGTAAAATACATATTGTAGCTACAAAGAAAGACAAAGTGAGTGGTGAGGCCTTGTACACTTGGAGGTTCACCCACTTGATATGCGAACTCTGCGACTGCAAATGCGCTCCTTCCCACCCGGAGATCAATACATGACTGGGAGCAGAAGGCAAACTTTACCCCAGGCAAGTGCATAATCAATAGCCATGTGGGTTCTCACTAATTAAACTGCCACATTAATATATCTCTCACTGAAAGCTACCTCTGGACAAGATGGGCAGAGGAGAGGTTGGAAGGGGGAGATGATGAGATCAGATGGGAAAGGAAAAAGAAGGGAAATAGCTGAAAAGAAAAGAGTCCAAAAGCCTGAGGGAGACCGTGCTAGGAGAGGAAAAGTGTTGATTTTTCTAATCTCAACAGTTACACACAAAGTACATGTTCGCTACGAAACAACGGTAATAAGAGTCTGAATAATTGTACTTACACGGCAACAAAACAAGTGACCAATTCATTTCTCCTGTTATACACAAATGTTTGCAGTCAATTCACAGCTCATTTTACTTTCATGTGTCTTTTTTCCTCACACTTAAGACGTGAACACTGTAATAAACAATTTTTTATGCATTTAAAGAAAAAATGTAGCAACAAGCTGAAGGTCTCTTGCATAAACTAAAGTTCTGATAACTCAGAATCTAGAGCACGACCACTTTAATTAAATCAACTTTAAGGAGTATTTACACCTCAAGGTATAACAGAAAGAGTAGCACTCTAACAGTGGTGTAACTCATTCATGATGTCTAGATAAGTTTAGGATTGCAGTGAAGGTGTCAGGGGCTGTAGTCAGCTGTTACTGGCTGGCAAGAACATCAAGATGAAACATACATGTCCAGTGATTTTTGGAGATGGTTTAATACAGAATAGAGAGGAAACAAAAGAAGCCACAGCCTTATTAGCAAGCATAGAATACAGTAAGTGCTAAAAAAAAATAAGAGAGAAGTAGGCAGTACGGCAGACAGAGGGAAGGAAAAGGCGGAGGGCTGGGAAGGAGAGCAGGAGTGGCTGGTGGATTAGTGCCGAGCAGGTGGGGCGGCGGAGGAGGCATTAATATGTAATTTATTGATGAGGAGTAGAATATGCGGACGGAGCAGAGTGTAGGCGAGGCGAAGCCTGCGTGTCATGGAAGTCCCTTACGCTAGCAGTATGCGCCTTTCCATTTACGCACTTCATACATACTAATACACTCTCTCTCTCACACACACACACACACACATACACCAACCTCCATTCCTCACAGCCATCCTTCTTTCTCTCTGCTTTACCTCCTTACCACACTGGCAGGAGCTCATCTGAATTTTAGCCTAAAAACTGCTTGTGTCTTATAGAGCATGGGCAAGTACACTTACTCATAATGTGGCGTTTCTTCTTTGAAGGAACAGTTCCACATTTTACTGAAATACACTTACAAAAGTACAAAAGTACAGTCTCATGTCTGTTAACTATGAACCTAAAGCTACTTTAGCACAAAGCATCCAAACTGAGCTGAAAGACTGGAGGCTGGTACAGCTTCGCTTTGTTCAATGATCATAAATCCAACTAACCACACACCACCACAGAGATACTGATCTTATCATTTCATTCACAAAGAGACAGTGGCTGTGTGATACCTCCAATTTCAAATTGATTCTTTCAAAACTCATCCGAGGACAAAACATGCCAAACATGACAAGGTTTTATTTTATAGGCACATCAGTGCTAACATTTGAAACAGATATATTGTAGTTGCTGCAGCTGCCTCACAATAAAAGCCACAACAAGGTGTACTACTATAATTATTTTGATGTTAAAGGAAGAGTTCAGTCATTTGAAACCAGGGCCCTATTTTTTGAAATTCCGTTTCGTACATTAAGTACAAAAAGTTCATGCTTGTCATTTCCACCTGCTTTTGGAAACAGTCCAGTAGATCGCCTCAGCAAGCAGTCGGCCTGCTGTTAGTAAGTTTCTTTGTGTTATTGTGTGACACACAAATACTGTGTTGGAATCCCAACTAACCCTGTAAAACACCCACAATAACACAAACTAACTTACCAAATGAGGCAGCAGTAAAACAGCAACTCCTGTGTTCTGCAAGGTAAAATTACTGTTTTTGTCAAGGAAGTCTGGTGGCTTTGAAGGGAGCCACATAACAGCTGTTTAGCTCATTAAATGAAAAAGATCTTAAAGGTCCCTCTCTGTGTGGATCCTTTCTGACACTTTGAACAACAATCTGAGCTTGTCAGTGGCAAAAAAACGCACTTTTAGTGGACATATTTTGATGGTCTGAGTTGCCCCAAAGGATTTTGTAACAGCCTGTTCGCAGCCCATTTCCAGCTGAGGTAATCAGCTGGACCAATTGCAAAACTCTTTGTACTTGCCAGTAATTTCAAACTCCAAATATGTAAAAATAGGACCTTGGTTTTAAAATACAGAAATTCCCCTTTCAGCAGCAGCTTTAGTAAAAGCAGTAATCTGATACGCTTCTGAAATACTTCCATAAGGGGTGTAAAGATTTTCCAGTACGAACTAGAAATTGATTTCAAAGATACAACTACATCAATTGGCGGACTTCTGAATTGATCTACGCGCAACATGAACCGGTCTGTTGCTGGTTGTAAAGTCACAAACCAGTTGACTTGTTCTTCGCTGCTAAAAATGGCCACTCCAATCTCGCGAGACTTCCACTGTGACATTTACCAGACTAATGTTAGCGTGACGTCATTTCAGAGGCAGCAACAACATCATAAACAAAGTTCACAGTGCACAATCAAATCCAAAATTTGGAAGACATTTGGATTTTTGAAGAAGGGTGGAAAATTGGATAAAAGTCTGGCAATCAAGTATAGCGGTAGCACAAGACTCACCTGTTGAGACGAAGATATAGCTCAAAATCGGCGAGGTCCAAGGTAATCACAGCATCCACAGACCGTTTTATTGTCTAAGACTACAGACCTTACAGTGTAGTTGAAAGCGATGGCTTTTGCGACATGATAAATACACTAGAGCCGAGGTAGACAAATGTATACAGCACTTAATCGACAAATGTGTGTCGGAGTTTTACACCATAGTAAAGAACAAAGCTGCAGAAGCTAAAGAACTTTCCACTGCAAAACGGGTGGCAATAACGACCAACGCCTGGACGTCTTGCATTGAACTATTTAGTTCAATGCATAGCACGGAGACAATAGCAATGTCACCAGGCCTCGAATTATTTGAAATAGTTCACTGGATATTTTTTCATATTTCATAAAGCAAGTCTGTTTTGTTTGTGTATATTTGAAAAATAAACACAATGACATGTTATTCTTGCATGATTTTTCCATGACAAAAGATTCAGATTACATAGAATTGAACTGCATCAAATGACATCATATCGTCTTGGATTAAAAGGCATTGTCCCTGAATCGTATCATAGCCCGTGTATCTAGATCCGTATTGAATCGGCAAATAAGGGAGAGAAACACACCCCTAACTTTTGGCATGCATTGTTTCCCATGAATTCCTTGTGCACTTGAAGACAATCTAAATCCAGCACATGAACGACGACAACGACAGCTACAATATAGAGAAACAATGAAACCGTAAAGGTGCTAAACCATAGTGCTAAACGTAAGATTCATCAGACTAAATAACAGTCTTTAAGTTTCAGAAGATCAGTGCAAAGGGTGCTGCAGAGCTGCAGTAAACACGGATAAGCGAGAGGCTCACTTATGACTGTAAAAAATATCTGCACAACTACATTTTGGATTCATTTACACACGATGGGAGCTTATCTTGCACTGCCAGATTGTATTGTCATCCAAACTGTTAGCAAAGCATACAAACTGTAATAATGATCGTGTTTGATTAAAAACTCAGAATGGAAGACAAAAAGAGGCAAAGAAAGGAAGAAAGGGAGGAGGAAGACAGTAGGCGCAAGAGGAGGCGGCTGCTAATTGATTAGCTACAGAGAGAAAGTCAGAAGCTTAATTTGCCAAAGTGCTGCTGGGAGTGTAAGCCCCCCCCCTTCTCCACAAAGGGAAGGAGGCAAGACGCAGGCAATTGATACACTCTGTTAGGCCTTATCAGGACTGCTGTGATCCGCTGCACCTTCAGGCCTATTGTCTATAGTTAAACACCACCACAGAGAGAGCTAATATGTGTGTGTGTGTGTGTGTGTGTGTGTGTGTGCGTGTGCGTGTGTAGAGTAAGGCCTGTGTATGTCTTTAACACAATAAATCTGTGTTAAGTGCAAGTGACTATGTGTTTGTATCAAATATATGATGAAGATGAATAAGTAGGTTATATATGTACATGCAAGTGTGTGTTTTTGTATATGTGTCATGTGTGAACTAGGAAGAAGCATAAAAAGCTTTTCCCAGGGAAAATGACCTACTATTTACTGATTAACAGCTCTGCGCTAGTGGTGCATGTGTGTGTGTGTGCGTGTCGTGTGTGTGTGTGTGTGAGAGCATTTGGCTTCCTTTACACCACAGTGACAGGAGCTGCATTATCATTCCCACCCACGCACATTCCTCACAATAGCAACGTTAATATTAACACCTTATGTAATGTTGGCTTTGAGCTTCATTTCTCTTCCAGAGAAATAAAAGCTACACGCTGCAGTTTTATTTTTATGCGCCCTAAATGGCACACTTCAGAACAGGAAGATGCACACAGTGCTGCTGAGCTGGGAGGCTGTCCCTCATATGACCCCAGAAAAGTAGGCAACCTGTGTGAAAACATCATAGCCTCCTCTTGTATGGGTGTCACCTACAGAGTTTTTGCTGAAACACGATCAGATATCACTTTTAGGCCTATCAGATATCAAATAAACCAAGTGTAAATGCAACCTAGACCCAGTTTACACTTGTTTTTTCAGATGTCTCTCATCTGATGTTCTCTAGGTGGTATACGATCATCTGCATATGGATTTATAATCTTTAAGCAAGGGACAAGATTTTGGTATTGGAAGTGTTCTGGTGTCTGTTTGTGTTGTGTTTGTAGTCCGAGCAGTATTCAGCGGGCTTTGGCTGCATTCAAGCAAACAATCCATACGAAGAGTAAAGTGAGGCACAAACGCATTGGCCAAAATACAATCTCAGAACCACGACAACGACCCGTCAACAACTGAGCTTTTTATTCACTTTTCTATAAAAGAATTATCAGCATTCATCTGGGATAACAGTGTCACAGTGAGGATCTTTTCATAATGCAGCATATACCAAATAATTATGCCAGTAACAACCTACAAACAGTAGTTAGTAAATACTGCAGCAGTTTGGGGAGTTTTGCCTGCCTAAGAGTTTCCCATTTTGTTGATTTTGTCATTTTTCATTCTGATTTTTGTCCTCCTACCATGGGTAAGCTTTAATTGTATTTATTGTTATTTCCTACTTTGTCGTGCTGTAGCCCACCAAGTGTTTTTCCACTTCCAGGATGAACCTCTCGTCATCCATGGTGTCAAAAGTCCTCTGACTGCTTGACTTCAGGCCGGGTGCCAGAAATACGAAAGTACTGATGTAGTGATGTGATACACAATAAACCTGGGGGATGTTTTATTTTGAAAATTGACTGGATGCTCTGTGCTGTTCCAGTGTCTGACCTCCTGCCTTATCTGCTCTGTGCTGCTTTGCACTGCAAGTAACATTCACACAACGCTCAGTGGTGAACAATAAGAAAAACACGGATGGATTTAGCCACTTCTACTTCCATATGAAACATAATTGGAGGTTGAATGGAGGGCAGGACTAGAGCTTTGCAAAAGTAGAAATGTAAAACTATAAAGAACAACCAGCATCATTATGAAGGCAGTGTGATAACTACATGCCTCTCTGAAGCTTTATTTAGATCCTGATCATTACACTGCTTTCAGATCTGCGTGACATCTAACATGAAAACAAACTACCAAACACAATGATAAGGTTCCAGACTAAAACTGAACAAGCTTTCATCACTTAATGAAATCATTCAAAGAGAAAGGGTTTTAGCTGAGTGTTGCCCTCAGATGAGAGCACACCAAGCAAATCAGCATTATGGACTGTGATGAATATCAAAGCACAATAAATTCTATAACTGTTGCTCCAATGTATTTTTTGCATTGTTTGGATTGTGAGTTTACACAGACACAGGAGCCTTCAGCTCTGAGTAGCAGGTGATGGAAAATGTGAACTGTTTGCTTACTGTGATTATTTCTTCAGCAAAACTCGCTGTTTAAAGTTGCTTTTTTATTTTTAACTGGCAAAACATATGTTAATGTTAAAGTTGCTAACTTCAACTCTAAAGTTAGAGTTTAGAAGAGTTTCAGTTAAATAAATGTCTGTATCTATCTGTCGCCAAAGGAGTTGACACAATAGTGATTGAGCAGATGGCTCACCAAACAATGTCCTTGCATTTGCAGTACTCTGTTTTATGAACTGAGTATTGACACCATCACCCAGCAGTGCTCGGTCTGTGGAAGGAAGTTTTCAGCGGTGTCTGCTGATTCTGAGTTAATGGTTACTATGACTGAACAAACAGATCTATGACCACAGACAATGAGACTTCCTAGATAAGGACAGTTTAAGGGTGCTTTGCTGAAGCTGAGATCAGAACACACGGGGCAGCAAGAATGAAAATGAACATTGGCATGATCACTGCTGATTTCATGTGACCATAGAGGAGGATAACTGATGCGGCATCTGGCATGCCTTACAATGTGCCAACATCATCAGACATCTAATACTCCCGTCAGAATTTTTTGTCTTTTCCCACCTAATTTGACAACCTCTGCAACATGTTCTGTGGTGTCGGCCGATAGAAACACTGTAAACATGGAGAAGAGGGGGAAGAATGATATTGTATTTCATTTCAGTGCCCCTGAAGCCATTACACTAACCGTCATCTTACCGACTGGGGTACCAGCAGACCCCAGACATATAGTTATATGTAGTCATATCTCTGAGGTGCTTTATTCTACAATTTCAAATGTTCATCATTCCTAATAACTTCATACGATTGTTTTCTGGTTCTGTTTTAATTGGTGGTTTTTAAAAATATCAATACATTGGGGTCCTGGGGGAATCAACTCAAAAGCACCTCATTCCTTCTATACAGTTTTAATGGATGGAACTATTCATTGAGTTCATGTAATGCTAATTCAAAGTATCACACACTATCATTGGTGCGGGGGCAGGAAGGAGTTCGACACAGACGCAGCAGACACAGATTGACCTCCTTTCTATTGACTGAGAAGGAAAAAGGCAGGCCCCACCTTTATTGCTCAGTGGTTATGACTCATTCCAGCTTTGCTTTCATTTATAAAAACCCTCGGCGCTGTCAGGTGGAGAAGGGAAGTCACTTCCCGACACCTTCCCGGAGACTGTCTCACACATCAACCTGCAAGCAATGTTTACATGCAGATCGCAAATGGTGACAGTGTCCTGTTTCACAAATGACTGTCACTAAGCAAATCGCTGAATTTGTCTTGCAGTGCTCTCACGTGTATGGGTGGCAAGTGTGGTGTTTTATTTTCATTAGTTAAACAGACGAAATGATATTTCACAGCTTGCATGTTGCAAATTTGGTGAAATGCACCCCATAGCACCTCACGCTAGGATTGGTCTGCCAGTCTGCCACGTCTCAAGTCACAGAAAGAATGTACGATTATATGATCATCTAATCTGGCACAGTGGGCATCTCAAAGAGCAAAAATATTGTGTAGTCTGATCTGGGTGTTTGAGCATTATCAGCAGTTAAATTACCAAAACAGAATAGGTAATGGAATCACCCTTAGGCGAAGAAGACTTAGAGAAAATAAATCTACACTGACAGTTATGCTCTAAAATTAAGGAAATTGAAGCTCAAATTAAAAAATCTTATGAGTCCAGTTTTCAAACTCCTCAATCCGGCTGGAGGCTCAGTGGAAGAGTTCCACAGCATGAATTCTATACAAAATGACTGTGATGTGTTGGTGTAATACATTTGATTTTAGTCAAAGGGGAGCAATCTCTGAATAGGTAGATCTCCCAGACTTAACATTCAGCATTCAGATGGTTGAATTATTTTACTGCCCTCAGTCCTGAGCAGATGAAAGAAGATGCTGACAGCTGTTTTTTGATGACAATGGGAAGTCCATTTTCTGCAAACGGGTGAGTGCATTGTGTTTGAGCCTTAAAAATTCTCGGCCTGTCTGTCGGTCTGTCTCACAGATACACACATGTACACGCAGAGAGAAAAGCTTATATTCATCTGTAGGAGGTCATTTCAGCTGCAGCTCTTCTTATAAATTCTCTCATTGATGACTTCAATTCAACATTACAGACTGCTGAACGAGGTTACTGCAGCGGCACAAAAAAAAAAAAAAAAAAAAAAAAAGATAAATGGTTGCTTATTAGGATTTTTTTTTCCCTGGTAAAATTTAAGCAGCTCTTCTACAGATTCCCTCTCCTCTTTACACTAAGCTTCCGTTGTTTCTTCTTCTTCTTCTGATGCAGAAAGTGGAGTGTTCAGTGGTCATTCTACCCTGGCTCTTCTCCCAGAACACTGATTTGACAAATTGGATGGAGAAACCAAAAATCAAAAGAGGGCTTCCTGTAGCTGGAATGAGAGATACAGCTACTGCTACTCAGCTAAAAGCTATTTTTGATGCTATAGAATGTAAAGTGAGAATTACATAGTTAGGTCACCATTGTGACGACTTGACACCATTGTTCCTATTTCATTTGCTTAACTGCGTTCATTTTTATTGTAAATATGTTTTTTTTTAAATAAAAACAGGCAAATAACTATGTGAGCCACATATAGTAATAATATCCACAGCGCATGGATTCAGGCTTAAAGCAACGGGAAAGTAGATTTAGAGAGAAGAACAAAAAATCAGAAACAAAAATCAATACAATTATTTAGACTTTTCTCAAACAGCACAGAGGCCAGGAAGATATGGGCATTTCTATTAAAAAGCAACCTCAAGGCCAGACATAACACTGAATCTGTTTGGTTGAACTTGCTGCAAATAGATGAAACCTACAGCACTTCTAGAGCAACACCTTGTCTTAACACCAGTTTAGCTTTAAATTCATAATTTTAGATTCTCCGGTAGCATAATGTTTTAAGTCCCTCGGTTTTTTGACCAGTACTAAACTAAAACTAGCAGTCCACATACCAAAGGGTGACATCACGGTTGCTATGTCCACTCCATATTTTCACTCTATGGGGTTTTGCTGTAAAATACTTGCTTGAAGGGATACTTTGCCAATTGTCAATTGCCTTTTTATCATTCTAATGTTGGTAATATATGCAAATGAATGATGTTAAACTTTCCTGTCTGCATCCAGAGTTGACACATTTCATGTACATTTGCCAACTCTATTGCTCAATTGAATAAAATAGCAGTAATAATAATATTGTCAGTTTAGCTGTTCAATGGAACAACAGCTGATAAACACCCGCTGCATTTCACATCATCAGGTTAAGGTCTAGTGTGGGGATCTCTGGGTGTAACACCTAGGCACCGGTGACCCTAGAACACTAACGTCAGGTGATTTTCACCCATGTGATTGTGGTCATGTGATTTTTATTGTGTTTCATTGAGTTTTTTTTAAGGAATTTTTCGTTAACGATTCCCTAATTTGTCTAATTTCAGAGCCTTTTTATAGGGTCCCCCCATGATACCTTTTTTTTTCGTTTTATGAGACGTATCGGGGAAAATAAAAGAAGAGTACTTCAATTTGCTATGTATTGTTGTACTTTAATATATTTTGATGAGAAGTATTTTTTTATCGGGTATATTATATCTGGTAAAATATACCCGACGTTAATGATGGTGTTACTACCTGTTCTAGGGTTAAACACATGTTTTACAGGATTTAAGAGGTGGACATAGCCGCCATGACATCACCCACTGGTCTGTGGACTGCCATTTTGAAGTATCGAGTCTGGCATTTTCTAAATCACCATTTTGCTTTTAAGGTCGTCGTCATCTTGATTTTGGTGACCACCTTTGATTGGTTCATCACAAGGTTGTCCCGTCTTGAAGCGAGCCCCGTTTAATGTCTACTTTACTCTAAACCAGACCACAGTTTACAAAATAGACAGCATACTGTATTAAAGAAGACTTTAAAAATGACTTCATTAAGAAAGTGTTTACTGAGGTTATAAATCAAATGAGAGGTTAGACAATTATACTTCAAACATAGAATGATAGAGTCACCTCATCATGTAACTCAACATTAATTTCATGTTTAGATTCTAAAGTAAGTTCCACTAAACTATTTCTACTGAAACTGATGCTGTGAAGCCGCTGTGAGAGCTGCGGACTGGAGTCATAACTCACCCCTCTGAAACAGGACACACTGCTGCTTTACCAAAAATCCAAAGTGAAGCTGCTACAGCCAGCAATTCTCTGCACTCTCTGCGACACAGCCAGCAATCAATACATGACTTCAGCATTTTATAAATGACAAAATCAATATTTTATCATAATTTGCTATTCTAATGTATTCTGCCAGACACCACCCTGGGCAAGAGAGCAGAGATATGTAGATGACGCCAGCATTTGGGATACGACGCATTCATATGCGAGACAAACATCTTCCTTTCATGTCTTAGACTATGATTTTAAACCAATTCATCACACTTTGGACAGAAATCAATAGCAGAAATGCAGCACATTTGCAGAGAGGAAATAAAACTTCACACTTACATACACACAAGACATGAGAAGTGGAGTCTGCTATAAACAGCACTTTTAAAAACTATGATGTAATGGAGACTGAAGGCGTGGCAGTCAGGTGGCGGATGGGTGTGTAAGTGCATCTGACTTTGATGCAGCACATTGGAGTTTTCAGCCAATCACAGATGTGTCCGCATTATTACCCATGACATGATCTTACTATAACATTAACCATACAGTTGTAGCACATGAACATTTGAAACATGCTGGATGTAATAAATAGAGAATGAATCCTACTGACTATTTCTCACACATACATTTCTCACATGTAGACATTTTTTGGATCCAACTGAAAACATACTTCTTTCAACTTACTGAATGAAATGCTATAAAAACAGTTAACTTTGATATTGGTTTTGCTCTGGCTTTCAGTCGGCATCAGTCAAAATGTCAGTTTTTCCAGTTTTTTGGTTTATGACCAAATACTAAAATCACTAGTGCACATAATAGAGGGCAAACCTCCACTAGGTGATCTCTGCCACGCCAAAACATAACCTGACCTAAAAGCCAGCTGCAGAGGGCACTGCTGCAGGAAACGCCATCTGTTAGGGAGACATTGGCACAACACCCGTCAACACTGGCTTCCTCAAAATTCAAAATGGCGGCAAAGATAACAAAAATGGGAGTTTATTCTTGTCACTTCGTGCGCAACTTCAGTGCATCATAACATATCTGTGAAGGACTTAAAAGCTCGGGTTCAATACATGACCAAACTTTTCTAAAGATTCCAGTTTCTGAGCCACAACAAAAGGTACGGTGTGGCCTCTAACAGTGTCAGGGGGTGATTTCAAACTGAAGTTGTTGAACCCAACCCACAGTTCAACAATCAATCAAATGAGTCTGCCTCAACACAAAAAACTCCTCTTCGGGATGCCTGTAAACAAACAAAAATACTCCGTTTGAAAATAAACCCAAGTGATGGCTCTCACATTTATTAGACAAGCTGTGTAATTCCCCAATATGGCGGGGTTACCTCCTGTGGCCCAGTCACTACGTTGCTGTTGGCTCCGGGGCATTGTCTGAATGAGAGCCGGCCCGTGGGGTGGTGGGTTCACAGGGGAGAGGATGGAGTCGAAGAGTAATTTGATTTTGCAGAATTGGGAAAACTAAGAATTACAGACTTTTTTGGCTCATTGCTGGGTGCTGGCAAGCTGCAATGAACACACATCAGACAGGAGACTGTGCATCTTCCACTGCTGAGTGGATGTGCGCCATCTTGGTTGGAAAATATTCACTGAGCCGACTGGCAGGCGCGTGTGAACGAGGGGCAGCATTCCCTCCAGTCAGCGCTCGATTTTATGCTCTGTGCTAATTAGTAAATGTTAGCATGCTAACATGCTAAGATAAGATGGTGAACATGGTAACCATTGCACCATCGCCATTGTGAGCATGTTAGCATGGTTAGCCTCCCTTGGGCCTCTGAACAGCCTTGAAGAGCTGCTCATTCTCAGTCTAGTTATAGTATCTGCAGGCAGACTTGTGTCACAGCGGGAGATGGTTCACCTGAAACAATGATATATTCAGAGCTGTATCCATAAACACAATCACGTGCCTGTTCCACCTTATCCTTCTTTTTATTCTGCTCTCTTTCACTTCAGATTTGAATTCTTCATGCAAAAATTGATCCATTTTGCCATTAAAGAGAGAACAGCCAGTGCTTTTAATGCCATATTGTAAGATAGCCTACCCTGCAGTCTGGTAGCGCCAACAGACGTGTTAAGGAAACTAAAAGGGTCTGATTCTGACTGCTGGCAAAGTTTTCTCTGCAGCCATGGAGGAAATGAGAGTTTCTTTAATCATGTATCCTCCTAATAATCTCCTGGTCTCAGGCCGACAACTTGAGCATCCATAACCAGCACACTTCAAGGGGAATAGGCTTATGGAGGGAGAAACGGATAAGGAAGGAAAGAGAGAAAAAAGAGAATGAGGGAGTGAAGAACAAAAACAGCCAAAGAGTGAGTGAGAGAGAGAGGGAGAGAGAGGAAGAGAGAGAGAGAGAGGAGAAAGGGACGGGGGGAGGGGAACAAAATCAGAGGAACAAAAAAAGATTTCCCTGTAGTATAATTTGCTGATACAGACGATACAGTGATGAAGAGAGAGAGAGAGAGAGAGAGAGAGGGAGAGAGAGAGAGAAATCCCCAATGGGTAGACTACGAGTAAAAATATGGGAGAAAAACTAATTAACTGATGAAGTCCCGTTATGGGCTGCATGTGGGCGCACACACACAAAAACGTGCACAGACACACAGTAAGTGCAGACTGGAAACCTCCTGCCCCCTGCTGGCCACACTGTGTCCTCATCACATACAGGCATGCAAATTTAGCGAGGGAGGAAGTGATGAGCAAAGTTAGAGAATGGTAACACACTGGAATTCTGATGAGGCAGTAAGTGTAAAGAACACACTGTTCATTTGCAAGAATCAAATAGTACACACACACACACACACACACACACACACACTTGGATGAGGGCAGTGGTACTTTCCATGGCACATTGTGCTGGTAGTGAGTGCAACGTATAGACTGCAGAGATGCATTCAGACACATTAGCAGCACCAACTGCCACCATAATGAGCTATCTCGTCATGGCCCTCAGGGTCAAGGAAAAGAATTCCATCTACAGTTGTTCTATAGAGCTGAACTCATTGTCCTGTTTGCAAGAATTTGCTTTATTCAAATAGTGGCCTTTTTTCATTCTTTTCTTTCTTTATAAAAAGGTATGGAAATTTGTCATAGGACAAAAAATTGAAATATCAAGTGAATAGGTTGACAGTATAAAGCCCTGCTGATATGTTACTATTATTACGTCCACCAAGGAGGTTACAGTATGTGTTTGTCTGCAGGAATATGGAAAAAATACTGGCCTGACTATCATGAAACTTGGAAGAAGAACATGGCCAATGAAACCGAATCACAATGAAACCGAATCACAAACAAGCAATAATATTTACCAAGTTGTAGCCAACGGTGTCAGAGTTGGAAAGGAACTCAACCTGCTGTGAGTGTGTGTGAGATAAGAATAGTCTCCTCCAGCTTAGATTCATCCATGTGAATGTAGTGTAAAAGCACTTTGAGGCGCCATACAAATATAGTCAGTTTACTGCATTCAAATAAAGTGAAAGTACCTGTAAATTTACAGTTCGATACCCACTGAATGCAACTGAATGCTTCCTCTCGTTACAGAGGGAAATATTGTACTTTCTACTGCTTTACATTTACTGATCAGCTGCAATTACTTTCAACTTTTCAGGTCAAGATTAGGGTGAAATTAGGGCCCGCTGACAAGTTTGAGATGTCTGTAAGTTGTTAAAATGTTAGTCAGTCCCACCATTTCTCATTCAAATAACTATTTGAATTGTTTAACATTCCACAAGAAAAGCAAAGACTGCTTGCACATTGATGCATCAGTATTAACAGTCAAATAATGTCTTGTTCTGATACTTTTGATTTCAAATAATACTTTTGTACTTTTACTTCAGTGAGAATTTGAATATCATTTTCACCACTGATCAAAGATATACGATACAAAATGATAAAGTACTAATAACACAGTTTCTGGCCATGCTAATTATATGATGTGATGATAAACTGCTGTCTTGCACTTCAATATAACGTAATAGGTTGCTTGTAAGGAAGTATACTAACAAGACAGAGTTTACAGCCATGTTAGTTGCTATGAGAGCGCCATCTTGGATTCTTTAAGGGAACTTGAATGATTATACCAAATTTCGTGACAATCCATCCAATCACCCATTCCAATTCTGAGTCAGTGAAAACTTTTGTTCCCCACATGGACTAAAACATGATTGGGCTACACAACCTAAAAATGGACAACAAAAGAAACAAAAAGAAACCAGAATACCTCTGATACCGAAACAGTCTACAGATTCTGCATTCATATCCGGATATGATGTTTATAGAGTTTAGAATCTGTGTAACTGTGTCAGTGAGGAAAAAAAATAGAAATAATTAAATAGATGTTTCACTTAAAACCAAATAACGTAAACTTGCTAGTGGAACTGGGTAAAAAGTCATTAGAAGTCTGAGGACCATCTGGGGACCATGACTGTCTATACCTATTTTTACGGCAATCCATTCAATATCTGTTGAGATGTTTCAGTCTGGACCAATGAATACATGTGGCAATAAAAAAATAGCAGCAAGGATAATCCCTCTGTACGTGCAGTAAACTGTACAAACTGTGACTTGGTGATATGAAATTGTGTGTGTGTGTGAATCTTTAATATTCATAGAAGAGGAAAGGTCAGGAGGTCACAACATTCATTCATCCTTTGGGCAACATGAATATCCACAATAAATAACCTGTAAAAACGTGTATCATGTTGTCAAAAACAGATAATGTAGGGAAGCAATTAGTTTACAGATACACTTCTCTGTTATGCTCATCCACGCTGCCTTAAAACACCCAGGCTGGTGAGCCACTCAATCACTCTATCATTCCTTCATTCATCCATCCATCCATTGAGAAAGATTATGCATGTGTCACATGGTCACCAGCGGAGCCTCTCCAAACAAACCCTCTGTCTCCTTCCTTCAGTTCATCTGTATCATCTGTAACAACTTCGTCATCCATCACCATTCTTCCCTCCATCACTTCATTCATAGGAATCCAACTGCTCACTGAAGCCCCTTCAGACGGTGTCACTTCTGCTACTGATGTGCTGTGTGTTTGTGGCCAGTGTGTTTTCGCCTCTCAGAGAGCTCCCAGCTGATTCACTGCTATTCTTCAGAAAGTTGAGTAGCACTAAAAAACCTGTCCTTAGTATTAAGGGCCTCCTCAGGGCTAAGCAGAGCCGGGGTGTGTTGGAGGACACAGCGCTGAGGTGAGTTTGTTTAGGCTATCAAAGCCAAAGGCTCCGGCCGGCTGCAATTATCTGAAGTTCAGCAATATCCCCGGGCAGCGTTCATAATCAAGCAGCGCGAATGAGAGAGACCTTTTCTACTGCAGGCCCCCTGAGGCTTGCCTGTAATATGGGTCATTTGAACAAAAGGTTCCCCATTTGAAGTTTTTTATACTCTTAATACTGTGCCAGATTAACTGGCTGAGAAGAGTCTTTTCTTCTTCTCCACACATCCCTTGTTTCTATTTATGTAAGCTGGGGAGCAGGCTCTTAAAGTAGCAGCTCACTGCTATTTTCTGCCCACCAGCAACTCTAAAAGTGGCTGTTCACTTTTCTCTTCTTTTCAGCGTACAGTACACTGCAAGAGTCCAGTATTAGAGGTGTGTTAACCACATAAAAATCTAAAGCCACGGGAGCACCCCCCCCCCCCCCCCCCCCCCCCCACACACACACACACACACACACACACACACACACACACACACACACACACACAGGCTGTCATTTTACATTAAGGAAGAGCTGCACTCCAAACCCCAGGGTTGTTTGCTTAGTTTTTACTCCCTTATTTTCCAAGCATATATCACATACACACGTCTAGTCATGTTAATTATAATTATCGTATTGTTTAACCCTGTAACGCCAAGTGTATCATATTTGATACGTGAGTTTTTGAGACCTCTACGTCATCAGTGTGATATGTATACAATCAGACACATGCAGTGCACGGATAATCCATCCAATTTTTTATTTGTCAGAAGGTTCAATAAACACTCCAGTTTCAAAAAATTTGAATTTTCTGGCTAGTATTTCATGGTTCAGGCTTTACAGGGTTAATTATTGTTTATTAGTATTTTTATCTGGGATGCCACCCAGGTACTGTGCTGATAAAAGTTATTCAGTTATCTAGGTCTGACAAGAGTTAGCCAGCATTGAGGACCCATGTGTTATATTCCCAATGCACCCCCAGAAGATGAGAATAAAGAGAAAAAGAACTGAAATCCCAGCTCAAGTTAAAAAAAAACATGTATTTACAAGAAAATAACTTATTTCCCTCTGTTGGAAGTTCAGTCCTGCAAAAAAAGAAAAACAAATCCAGCAAAGGTATTAATGAAGTTATTAGTGATTGAATGCATGAATGAACAGAGGGCAGTGACAGTGTTCTCACTGACAGTATCTCATACATACTTAGTGAGGCCAAAAGTTTTTAATATGAAACATTGGCAGTTGCCCCAGAGGCTAACTAGTCATCAGACAAAGGTTTCAAAGGCTGGTATGCACGTGATACGAAAGAAACTAAAAATCTGCGAGTCCTGAACTTCCATCAGGTATCACGTTCTGCCCCAAACACACGGGAGCATCTTTTCTTTTGAGCTTATTTTGACAAATGTTGAATCAGCTCCTGAGGTGGAGGAAATCCTAAAACACACAAAACATCTATGTACTGAAATATTAATGGACTGAGGAGTGTGCAGTGACAGTAAAAATCAAAAAGGAAATAGACTGTAAGTAAACCAGCAGTTGCAAAACAAATTAAAAACACACAGCAGTAAGAGACACCAACACCGGGAGCTAAATGAGGCTCCATGAATAAATAGCATCCACGCTAATATCTGCCACACGTGACGTTTCTGCTTTGATCAGAATGTGTGATTATTCAGCTTTTCCTGTATTCATTATGGCTCATCGTTTGTTTTCCTAGTATCAAAAACAAGCTGTTCCAAAAGTCTCTGCATGTGGCCTTTGGCTTGTGAGCTAATCCAAATGCAAACATTTGAGACCAGACTGTGTGTTCAGCTTGGCAACAATGAGCTGCTTACATGCATCCACAAATGAGGCCATCATCGTATGTCATTCACTTTCCCCCTTTATTTAACCGGGGAAGTCTCTCTGTGCCAAGCCCTGTTCATACACATGCAGCTGCACAGCTGGGGGTTAAATGCCTTGCTCAAGGGCACCTCGTCGGTTGTAATGAGCCAATTACAGGTGAAAATGTGTTGTAGGTTTTGATGTTTTGATTCTAATTTGGTACTTTGATTGATTGATTGATTGACTGATTGATTGATTAAAGCAGAAAAACCATGAAATAATAAGCTAAATATTCAACATGCATGTTTAAACAATACTCTAATCTCTTAAATCTATTTGCGCATTTTTCACCATGTACTGTCATGTAAAAAAATAATGTGCTTTACAAATCAGAGCTTTACTCATCTCTGTTCACTTTGGCTGGTTTTCTCACAGTTAATTGCTATGGTGACAGAAACATAAATCATACATGTATGCATACAGCATCTTTATATTTATGACATTACTACTGCTGCTGTTGGTTTGATGTAGATGGCACTCTGGCTCCATCTAGTGTTAATTATCTGTTAGTACAGACCTGTTCAGCACCCTGGAAAGCTCCCTGCGTAGAACCCTGCAGTGCTGATGAACACAGCAGCCACCACAGGGTTATTTTTTTTTACAGGCTGCTGATCTGAAAATGTATTTCTTTTATTGGCACACAGACACTTTTTTTGTGGAAAGTCTTGGTGCCTGCCTGATTGTTGACAATCAGCAACCTGCTACATACGTCCTGCAAGTGAGCCCAGGAGCAGAAGATGTGTACATTTGTGTGACACATTTAAATAACAGCTGCAATATGCTCACTAATAGGCTGATTTTTTGTGAGCCACTTGTTCCAAATACTGAGAGCTATTAAGTTGACTTCGCTTGGAAATTCTGCTGAAACTGACATGGAGTGATCATTTATTTTGGAGGAGGCAAACAATTATTCTGCTGGTCTTGCTGGACTGAGACGACCACTTGTGATTGTAGAGTGGTGTTAGAGAGTGAAGGTTTCCTTCCATCATAAATGGTTTCCACCAGCTCACAGACAGCACATTAAAGGAAAGGTTCACATTTTCTTAAGTCTGCCTTTAAACAACAAACACATGCCAATATGTACATTCAAACAGTTAGTTAAGGACACACACTAGTGTTTTCTTGGTAAGCCAGATTCTGTATCCAAAATCATCCATATGCTACATGTTGAGTGTGTATTATGTTAACGGTATAGCGAATGTGTTGGTGTCAGTATAAATAACCTGTATAGAGTCACATGGTCATCAAATGTACATTCCCTGGAACAAGTGGAGGTGTGGTGCTGGAATGGCAGGTGGGGGATGATCTAGGGCCCCCACGTAGAAGTCACCAGCCTAATTGTCTGTTCTGAAACGTTCCATTTCAGTCTTCAGACCATACACAGCAATGTCTACCATGGTTAAGCAGTACATGGCATCCCTGACAGCCAGAAGCACAATGGAGTGATTTCCTTTGTAATACTACTTATTAAAGTAGAGTCCCTGTGTTTGTTAGTGCTTTCCATCCATGGATCCTAGACAGATTGGAAAGTTCCACACTCTCAGAGATCACAGGCACTGCTGGTCCACTTGTTGCCTTAGGGCACAGACAGTCTTTTCTCAGTGCCTTCCAGATAGCCCGACTACTGCCAGATGCAAGGATCCTCAAAGTACCAGCCAGTCTCTGTTGCAGATTGTGGGTGAACCCAGGCTGTATGTACAGTTCAATGCAACGCAGCAGTTCACATCAAAACAAGATGCAGACGTGATGGAGTGCATGTCTTTGTTAGTGGTGCGCATCAGAGGAGTGGGAGTAAACAATGGGCAGACCATCTCCTCTTGCATCACTTTTGTCTTGTTAATAGCCGTTGACAGATAATCCCTCTGATGAGCTGCTGGGCAGCACATGTAGGCATGCTTGGCTCTTCCAGAAACATAAGAATACTCTGGACTTGTTGTTTCTTCAGAGAATGTTTGGTCTGTACGTCCTCTGGCATTTCAGGGAATACTCCGATGAAAGACGTGTTGAGCACAGAAGCCTCTGTGCACCTTTGTGCAGACCTTTGATTATTTGTTGCTTTCATTTTTTTGACACTCATGTCTAGACACAGCTTGCTCCCTTTGGCAGCCGTCATTTGACTTTAACTAGGGTAAGTATTGTACTATTGTACTATAGTGTTTTTGTAAGTTTAGAATCCAAAACTAGCAAAAGCCTTTTAGCAACTCTTTGCTGTTGTTGAGACTCTGGAGACTCTTGAAAAGAAGGGACTCAAAGTTAGAGTCATCACAGATAAGGGCTGTTAGCTGTTGTTCCTACAGAAAGAGGAAGTGATTGGAATTTGCTGGTTGAAGTCTGGTTAAAGTTACAGTGGTCAATAATGCATTGGTAATAATTTGGTGCTGTTGAGATGAAGTATCACACTGAGCTGCTTATGTTCCCCTGGGGAGACGCAAACGGTTCAGTTACACCTGCACTTAAGTCACCTGACCGAAGCCATCTATGACATGAGATGAGCAACAAGTGAAAATGATGAAACATCACGCGTCACTGGATCAGGTTGATCTAAGGTGTCACTTCTGCTGCTTCACGACACGATAGTTCCAAAACAGTTGAATGAATCTGTGGGCAGTTTTCACTATTTTCTGGCATTTTATTTTCACATGTGGCTCTCAACTACAGTAACATTACATTAGTATCAGCAAGTTATCAGTGATGATTCGGAATTATTGTCCCCTTAGTCCACAACTTCACAACTTGTTCCCCAGTACCTACATATATGAATCGGGACATACTGTCCTGGGACACCTCATCCCAAGTAATAGTGCTGTATGCTGTGAGGTGTAATCTAAAGCTTTACCATATTTTATATACTTTATATACCTCAAACTGAAGTGTGCAACACCAGTATAAAAGGCACCAAATAATTGTTTAATTACAGTGTCAAACATTGTCACTCTATTTGATGGATATCATTTTAGTTTGAATGTGTTTAAGAAATAAACTACAACAGCACACAGTGCATTAGGAAGAATGGATTCTTTTAAGTATGCACTGACCGTGGAGATTATAAGAAAAGTCTGCATTACCATTTTCATAGACAATATAAATATAATCCTAAGTATACAGCGGTATAATCATGGTCACTTCCTGCATGGTCACTACTGTAGGTTTGACCTCCTCATTCAAGCTTCCATTTTTATTCTTCACCCAGCAACAACATTATGAGTTTACCAGTACTACAACAGAAAAGGATGAAATGTACTCCTTCTTATTCATCAGTAATTGCCATACAATCTAATTCTATCTGATATGAAAACAAAAGCAGGTTTTCATTGTTCAACTGCTTACACAGCCAGACTTACTCTCTCCAAACAACATCAAGGACTGGGTGTCATCTTTCTGTACCAGAGCAAAGAAACAACAAGAAAGAAAGAAGACTAGGGGGAAAAAACAGCTAACTGTACATCCATATAAAATAGTGACATAAAAAGTAAAGCAAGGTGACCCACATTTCTTAAATTTCCATGATTGGCCTTAAAGATGATAATGGCTGTATCACACACTGCCGACTACTTAGGATACAATTGAACAAAATAACCTCCTGTTCCAAACAGAATCATCAGCAAACACCAACACAAAGTCAGGGTGAATAATGAAGTAAAATGAAATGGCCTTTCACTCTGTTTATCAGGCAAGTATTTGATTGAATTTGTAAAAGAGAAAAAAAAAAAAAAATGCAGTGACAGCTGAGAGATAAAAAAGAAAGTGACATTGCCGTACTTACCAAGACGCTGTCCTTATTTATGCAGCTGCTACTCTCTGTCCTGCAGTGCTGTGGGACAGACACACAAACACACAGAGACAAGATCACACTGGTGGAACAAGCTGCCTCTGAATGTGCTGCGTTCAGTGTGACCAAACACAATCTGAATTCAGAAATTACACAAAACACAACACGCGACATAGAAAGGAGGTGCACAGTGGGAGCACAGCACATAAAGGGCTGCCGTCTCACTGCTGTCTTTATTACGACATTGGATTTTATTTTTGTGGCTCTCATGATAACTTAAACCTTGGTCCTGTTTTTTTGTATTTTTACTTTTATTTATGTGTTAATTTACTTATTATTCCATGTATTTATTTATTGCTCGCTAGTCTACCACCGTCTTCGTCAGTTAGTTTGTGTTACTGTGTCACTTTGGTGTCTTAAAGGGTTACTTTGGATCTAACACCATACTAGCGTAACACACAGTAACAAAAAGGATCTTACAGATCTGTCTCTGTGGAGATCCTTTCTGGGATGTTTCCAGATACTTAAAATTAGCACCTTTATCGAACTACCTTGAATTACAGTGCAGCCATTGCAGCCTAATTGTGGATGCTTCCGAGACGACGTACTGGACAAATTCTAAAACTTTTTCAACTGTTTAAAAATACTGAAGTTATCTTTTAAAATAGAGCATTTCTAATAATGTTGATGTTTGCCTTTGAATTCTACTAACACACTTGACCTTTCGTGATATCACAGCACCACCAAATGTCAGACTTCGGTGAAAACAATATTAACATAAATAATAGAACAAATAGTGGGGATGACTTTTAGTATCACTTTAAACAGTCCAAGACAAATCCAAGAGTGAGCACAGAATGTTCTTTATTCATTTGGATCGCCATCAGCTGCCACTGCAGTAGCAGCTACTCCTCCTGGGGTTTGTACCACTACCCAACTGGAGAGGAAGCACCTTCTCAGCAAGGGTCTCTTTCCCTCATTCCAACTGTTAGCCAGCATTACGTTTTTTCCAGGCACGACCATGTTCACTGGTGTTAATCATGTATGCCGTGGTTGCTATGGACAAACGTGGCAATTACTACCCCATCACCCCCCTGAGACTGAATAAACATCGAGTAAACTAGTGGTTCAGAAAAAGCTACATGTTAGCTAACCCTAACATCTTATGATACTAGCTTGATGAGCAGGGACAGCTACATTTACCGCTTTTCCATGCAGCATAGCAATGATGCTGCTGAAATTCAGTCAGAAAGTCAGAAAGGCCGACTGACCTGATGTCCATTGTTTTTAGATTCAGTTTGGCTTCAAACACTGTAGTTTGACATGAGGCATATTCAGTCTATTTGACAAGATCTGTTTAGCTTGACTAATACAATTTGTGTCTCTTAGTCCCGTTATAGAACATTTTCTTTCCCTTTTTTTTGATACAGACACTCTTTACAGCAATTACAGGCACTTAAGTAACCAGGTTACTCAGAGAACTTAGGTCGTGCTGGTAATCGGAGAGCATGGTAACATGGAATGTGATAAAATGTTTATTAGAAATCTGTGTGCAGCAGGTCAGTAATCACATTTCTTTCTTATTTAGACTTCTACAGGCTACTTTATATTAGCCTCAGTTTCACTGAGTCTTTGGGCGGAATTATTTTGAACAACAATGCATTGTCTTAATCGTATTAGAAGCAAGTTACCTGTATACGTGGCTGACAAATCTAGATGGGGAGGTCAGGATTCTCTAATCCCACAAAAAAAAGCTGGTAACCAGCTTTTTTGGCTTTCGTGAAATGTATGAAATCAGCTTCTGGAAAAAGCTGATTGTAATAAAAATGAGGTCAAACAACAAAATCAACTCCGTCCTTTCTTTTACCTCAACCACCTCTCTCAGTTTGTCAGTAAATGTTGCTCTCAGTAGCTGTGTGCACCAAAGTCACTGTGCACTACATCCACCACACATACTGATGGTTATGGTGATACTGTTACAGTATCTCACTTGATCTCTTGATGTTTCTGTCTCTTTTCCAGGAGATGGCACTATTAACAAACAGGCAGTGTGTGTGTGTGTGTGTGTGTGTGTGTGTGTGTGTGTGTGTGTAAGGCAGGATTTTGGAATGACACACATGCTTCCCACAGACAGGAATAGACACCACACCAGAGACAGGGGGGAGAGACTAGTACACTGACAAGCAGGTAGACAAAAAGGTCTACCGCCAGACAGACAGGCAGACAGGCAGGCAGGCAGACACACAGCCACACAGTCTACTTGATGTTGGTGTCTTAATGAGAAAGAGGAGTTAGCGTTTGCAGAACTCATATTTCATCATTTACTGTTTGACTCATCTTCATAATCAACTCAGTTTTCTACATACACACAGGTAAGCAGATCATCACCATCTGCTGTTGCACACACAACACCCGAGCACCCACACAAACACCCACATAGTCAGGCTTGGCAAGAACAGCATGTTTGCACCATGTTTGATTAGGAGGGGTGTGTGTGTGTATGTGTGCTTGACTGAGAGTGTTGATTTGTGTCAGGCCTTGCCCATCTGCCAACAGACCCTCCCTGAAATCTGCCGTCCTCTTCCACACAAACACACATGTAGCCTACACACACTTGGAGTAGGTCCAGAGGCTGCAGCATCTAGATTTGTGTTGTTCAGTGACACCGGCACGGAGGGGGGGGGCATTGTGCCTCAGTGGTTAGCAGCAGAGAGGGTTGTGAGTTTGAGTTCAGCGGTCAGCTGAGATCTTTCTGTACGGAGTTTTTGTCGCCTCCTTGTGTTTATGTGGATTTCCTCCCACAGTCCACAGACATAAACGAGGCAGGACAGCCGAACTGGAAACTCTAAATTGAAACTCACTCCAGGTTGGAGTGAATGTAAATATGTTACTGAGTGTTCAGACCAGAAACAGCACTGTGTGAATTGGACATGGTCAGACACTGGGTTAGATGTCGCTGAGTTTAGATTAGATCAAATTCTCACTTATGGGTAAATCCAACATTTCTTCTAAGATTTGGCACCTTATAAAGCCAACCAATTAATCAATTATTTCCTCTGTTTTTCATGCAAGAGACTTTTGTTTTCCCCCTCACCCTCTCTTTTTGATTTACTATTAATATCATTAGTATTGTATTTTTATCATTATGTAATCTGACTAGCCATGTACTGTGTGTTTGTGTGTATACATATTTCTAGCTTGTTTCTCTGTATCTCTCTGACTATATGTTTGTATGTCTGTACAATAGCAAGCTATGTGATGATCTATAGATCTTAACTGTTCGTGTTCCTCACTGCAAAACCAACGAAAGCAGCACTGTGTTATGGAAGGAAGACAGAGGATATGATCCATGCATCCGTATGTAATGATATGCTTTAATGTTTCAGCTTTAGGAATAAATATTACACTTTGCCAGGGCGTACAAAAAGACCTGGAGTTTCTGGTGTATTCTGAGTTTAGCTACATGCTGATGCCTCTGTTGCTAACTAACGTACAGCAAATGTCTGTACAGTTGGTATATTGGCTATTTGGAAGCGAAAAAGGATAGACTGCTCAAATGAAGCAGCAGTCAGCATCATACAAACAACACTACATGAAAATGCACTTTGTCTGAAAACAACTTAAGAGTCCACAGTTATGCTAGTAGCCCTGTGGAGGTCACAGCAGTGCTTTAGGCGACAGCTAATGCAAATGTCATGTACGTCAAGTATTAACATGTTGATGTTAAGCAGGTATACCAACCTACTTCATCTAAATAAAGGAACCTGTTATATCAATCATTCATAATTTATTCCATTTGTGTAGCAGTGGTGATCAGAGCAGTGGAGACTGTGGCCTGTTGTAACCAGCTGGTTTTTATACAGCACACACACATAAAAAGAAAAAATGGGGGCTTATTATTATTATTATCATTATTATTATATATGATTGGCAGGTTGTATGTGTTGATGGCTCGGGCCTCGTTATTCCCATTCAGCTGACTTTTCAGGACCTGCCTCACTCTGTGTAAGTGTTTGTTTATCTTTATTTTTATTGTATTCTTAAATCATATTGATGTGTGTATTTTTATTTTGTTTTGCAAGTCCTGTAACATTTTGTCTTTTGCCTTTCCTGTCACATGAAGCCTCCCTTTGGTGTTGAAAGGTGCTACACACTGATAAACTTACCTTGACTTGCTTTGCCTAGTTAACTGCAACTGGAACTTAACACAGTGTCTCATTCTGTGTAATTCCTACACAGATTGGATAAGAGATTCTTATTTTCCCTTGGCTGAAAGGATTTTCAGGTCTTAAATTAGATGGGAACTCTAGTTCCTGAAGAAGCTGAATAGAAAGTAAATTGACCCTCAACCTCTGTTGGATGAGTCCATTTGCAGACATGGAGCACTGCCAGCATTTCCCTTTCTGAGCTAAGAAATGAATCTCATCTGTCTCTCATCACCCTCGCTCTCTCCTTTTTATCTTTTTCTCTCCCATTCAATTTCAATCTAATTCATATCTGCCTCATTGGCCTGGCAAGAAATAAACTTGCAGTACAGTATGCTGCCAAAGTGATATGCATCAATTCAGGTCATACTAGAAATGTTGAATATGAATAATATTATTTAAAGAGTAACCAAAATGCCATTAGCAACTGTGTATTTTTGCCCTGCTAAAGGTCTAAGCAGTGCATCTCTCCATGCAGGATCTCCTCTGCTCATGTTGACTCATGCTGTGTGCAACCATTAATGTATTTTTGTCGCTGTTATTCAGCCTGGGGAAAGGTTCATCAGCCATAAATACTCTGGTGACTTCCAGGTGGAATGTGACTGTGCGTTTAGGCTAACCCCTAAAATTACTCATAAAGTCATCTCACAAGTTTTTCAGGCAGAACATTCGGGGCATTGGCTAACTGGAAAAGTGTTCCAAAGTCTTTAACCACCTCACTCTAATAAACCCCAGGTTCTGCCTTTTATAATAAACACATCTCAGAATATGACAAGATCAGAACTAAACTAAACTAAAAATACTAATGATGTACTAATAAATAAGAATATTCCATACCAAAAAAGGTCACTTTGTTATAATCAATAGGCCTCTTAGGAATGTGAAAACATCATACAGGCCCAGTGATGATAATCCTGATTCTCACACCATATGGAAGTTTCTGACTAGTAATAGTAACACTAGTAATACTAGGAGGAGATTTCAATACAATCCTCAATCTAGACCAGTCAAACACATTACCTTGCTCTCATCTGATACAGTAAAACAATACATAAGGGATCTAGGTGTAAGCGATTGCTCGCAATCATTGACTAATACAAATAAAAAAAGTACAAAAATCTAAGAATAGATTACTTTCTACTTAGCGATTTTGAGATCTCACTGACAACTCTGAAATGAATCCTTTTATAATATCGGACCACAGACCAGTCAGCTTCAACCTAGTCCATGGAACAGACCAATCCCCTCCAAGTCGGCAGCACTTCAACACCTTGGTCCTATGTGGAGTGAGGTGACGTCCAGAGTGGACATCCTTCCTCAAATTGAACGACCCTCCAGAAACATCATCATCCATACCCTGTGGGGTACAGCCAAAGCAGTTCCCAGACACCATATTGTGTCATGCCGAAGACAAAGAAAGAATAGAACTTAAACATTTGAATTCCAATGCATTAGACCGACCCGTAACCCCAGAAGTACTCAAGAAGGCGCTCTTCTCCATGCCTAACAATAAATCTGCTGACTCAGATGGTTATCCTCTGTTGTGCTGAAGACTTGTGTAGTGAAGACCGCATGTTTCTTTGTCTGTGGAACTATTGGACTCCTTTCCCCAATGTCCCCCAGTTTCACAGATAGGTGTGAAATCACCCCGCACCCAGCTCCACATTCACCATTGGCCAGAGGGGGGACACATGATTTTACGACCTCAGGCCAACAAAACCAGTTCACCCCCACTGAACTCTCTCTTTTCCCATCGTCTCTCCTGAAGAGGAGAGATCTCTCTTTTCCGATGCCTCTCCTGGAGGAGAGACATCTCCCCGCTCTTTCTGGATACCTCTCCTCAAGAGGAGAGCGACAACTCTCTCCTGTTCTCTCCTGAAGAGGAGAGAAGCTCAACTCAGTGTGGCCTGTACCAGAGCAGCCACCTCCTTCATGGTAGCGACACAAGGTCCTGCCTGAAGTAAGCAGATCAGTGCCAGCAGGCACGACCCAGAGTCTGCCAGCTGATAACCAGAACCAACAACAGGAGCACACCAGCAAGTTAGCACAGAGCTGCTAACTAACGGGAACAAAGGAGCGACCGGATTCCTCCAGCCTGCAACCACACAGCAACGGACAAGAACCACACCTTTCCTCCAGCAACAGGCTGAGAAAGCAGCATCCTCAAGGACACTTCTTCTCCCCTTTAAGGACTGGTAAACTCTAACTGGGCATAATTAGCATAGCATTACTGCATACATGGTTTACCCCTGTTAATGTATTGACTTGCTTTAATGTTCATTGAGTTTGATTGTTGTGATGTGTTATAGTTACTGTGTAGCCATTAAGTTTAGTTGATGTTAGTTTGTTCACACAGACACAGAGTCTACACACAACTAACCACCTCTTCTTAACCTGGCGCCTTCATCTCACGCACAGTTTTCAACAGGCCACTGAGGGACAAAGCTAAGCTAACAGCACTTAGCTTCCTTTAGCCGCGTTTCCACCAACACAACTTGGCCTCTGCACGGCATGGTACGGTACGGCATGGTACGGTGCAGTACGGTACAGTTGTGTTTCCATTACATCAGGTACCACCTCAAACGTGGGCGGGGTCGTCATAGCAAGGCGGGCCGAAACTCTGGTAGCGTAATTTGTATACGGCACAAACAAACACAACTAACGACGTGGAGTGTTTGGTTTGTGTGTATCCGTTTACCTCGTTCACAGAAATAATAAAAACGCTCTGTCTCCGTTTCCGAGGTTTTAAAAACGGCGGGTTTGATAGTCGCTCTCATGACTCATCAAGTGACGCCGCTCCCTGGCCAATCAGTGGCCTGCAGTCTGGTGACGTCGCATTGTCAGCTTGACTCAGCTCGCTTGGAACCCCAGCCGAGGAGGTACTAAAATAGTACCTGGTACCAGGTACTAGGGCCGGTGGAAACGCTACCTAAAGCGTACCGAGTTGAGTCGAGTAGGGCCAAGTCGAGCCGGTGGAAACGCAGCAATAGTCTCCTTTGCCCCACACCCCAGGGGGTCTGGCCATCACCATTTGGGCTCTCCCCCACCGTTGTGGGCCCATCTCACATTCCACACACACACACACACACACACACACACACTCTTACTATTTGTTAGTTTAGTCATAGAGACTTAGTTAGATTGTTTGATTGATTTTGTTTCTGTAACAGCAGATGTCTTTAATACCTACTCTGCTTCAGCTGTACAACCAAAGTACAAGTCCTTCACCATAACACATAACAAATGATGTCCCTGTGTTTTAATGTTTTAATAACTGCTGTCTCCTTTAATGTTGTACAAGGGTGAATACTGCCAACCTCTACACTGTCAAGAACTCCAAAATCCTTCAGCTAGCTATCAATGTGGTAATTTTGGTAGTAATTATTAAATTAATTATAAAACATAATTCCAAATTGATAGTTTAGTACTTTTATGAGACTAAATCAATTAAAACGGCTGTCTTTTCCTCGTTCTTCGAGGTGGTGCCCCAATCGAGGTGGACTTTATTCAAAGTTCCATTCATTTTAATAATTATTAATTATCTTTGATAATTATTAATTATTTCTGATAGCCAAATTGAACATTACCACTTGTTAAAGCACAACACCTCTAAAAGTCTACAGTTGTAGCAAATCATATCTCCTCTATTTAAAAGAATGGTTAATTAAATCATCAGAAAATATACCACCACACAACACATTTCATAAGGCACTTACTCTTTGCCATCTTCACTGAGATTCTTGCAGCATCCATTTGTTAAAACAACAGTATTATAGATATACAAACAAAACACTTATTAGATATCATTTTATATCTAACAAATCCATTAAATTCCCTCACAGAATTTTCCAATCTTTTTCACACATTTTCCTAATTTCCAACTACTCCAAACTGGTCTAAATCCACAACGCTGCAGCTCTGTGAGGGAGGCTGGAGAGCTGCAATGACAAATCTTCTTTTACCTGGGTATCAATGTTTCCACCAAGCTGTCAGTGTCATTTCAGCTAACAGGCATCTAAGAAGACATTATCCACTGGAACAACCTACCAATCTGCTTGATTGGAAGAGTAGCAGCAGTAAACATTTCTGAACCAAAACTAAATTACATTTCTCCCATGACTCCACTCCAACCAACATCACACTGGTTCAGTTCCCAAGACTCCATCATTAACACATTTTATTGGAAAAATTAAGAGAACAAGAAAAAGTTCATCCACACTACAGAAAACTAAATAATATCGGATTTTCACCACACGATGATAATGGCGGAAAGAATCTATGATAGTATACCAATATCAGCATCTTCTTCTGCTATGGTTTAATGTCACCTGAGTGGGGAATCTGTCCCACTAACTGTTTATATCGATGCGCTTAACTTCTAATATTCATATAATGGTTGCGGATGGAAACACAACTGTAAGTTTAATTAAAATTTGTGTTACATTTTGTGTTGTGTTACAAGTTATGCGAGAGATCATTTACAGTTTGTTTAAATCCAGTTTAGGATTGCTGTGCAATGTAATCGGAACAGCTGATCTGTAATATATTCATTACATCACTATCATTACATCACTGGAATTCAAATTCCATTGCCCATTTGCTGAATAAACTCTTCATGGACAAAAAGAAAAAAAAGGTAACATTTTGTAGAATATTGTAGCCTCCATAGATTAAATATCTTGAACCTCTTTTTCATTACATTAGGTCACCCTATAATTAAACAACCAAGAAATGCTGCAAAAGTCTGACAAGCAGGAAAAACATACATTTCCTCAATTCCCATCTTATAGAACCAAATGTAGGATCACATTCTCAAGAATTTAAATGATACTGATATTACTCAGTCACTAAAGAAATGTGGTCAAGCTCAAATATGACACCCTTCATGAGCTTAACAATACAGTACACCTTTAAGAAGTAAGACATACACCAGAGAACCACACAGCTGATACAACTTGCAGAATGTCTCGGCAGTTTGGACATTAGATGAGCAGAAAATATCCTGAATAACTGCAGATAACAGTTTTAATGTGGCTGCAGTGGGCAAACCTAGCTGGCCATGGCTGAATTGCTTTGGCCATAATCTACACTTGGCTGTCACAAAATGACATAGCGAGGGGGAAAGCACAGCTCACACCTTGGGACTGTGTAGACGTCTGGTCAACACTTTCAACCTGAGCTGGATAAAGAAGAGAGACCCTGAGAGAGGCACAGACTCGGAGCAGTCTCTCCCACAAAGTTTAGTTTTCCTTATATATGCTGAATTAAGATGGAGGCAAAAATCAAGGCAACAAGGAGAGAAGTTCATCAACTGTGTGGGGAACAAATATATATACAGTGAGGCAAAAAAGTATTTAGTCAGCCACCAATTGTGCAAGTTCTCCCACTTAAAAAGATGAGAGAGGCCTGTAATTTTCATCATAGATATACCTCAACTATGAGAGACAAAATGAGAAAAAAAAATCCAGAAAATCACATTGTCTGATTTTCAAATAATTTATTTGCAAATTATGGTGGAAAATAAGTATTTGGTCAATAACAAAAGTTCACCTCAATACTTTGTTATATACCCTTTGTTGGCAATGACAGAGGTCAAACGTTTTCTGTAAGTCTTCACTAGGTTTTCACACGCTGTTGCTGGTATTTTGGCCCATTCCTCCATGCAGATCTCCTCTAGAGCAGTGATGTTTTGGGGCTGTCGCTGGGCAACACGGACTTTCAACTCCCCCAAAGATTTTCTATGGGGTTGAGATCTGGAGACTGGCTAGGCCACTCCAGGACCTTAAAATGCTTCTTACGAAGCCACTCCTTCGTTGCCCGGGCGGTGTGTTTGGGATCATTGTCATGCTGAAAGACCCAGCCACGTTTCATCTTCAATCCCCTTGCTGATGGAAGGAGGTTTTCACTCAAAATCTCACGATACATGGCCCCATTCATTCTTTCCTTTACACGGATCAGTCGTCCTGGTCCCTTTGCAGAAAAACAGCCCCAAAGCATGATGTTTCCACCCCCATGCTTCACAGTAGGTATGGTGTTCGTTGGATGCAACTCAGCATTCTTTCTCCTCCAAACACGACAAGTTGAGTTTTTACCAAAAAGTTCTATTTTGGTTTCATCTGACCATATGACATTCTCCCAATCCTCTTCTGGATCATCCAAATGCTCTCTAGCAAACTTCAGACGGGCCTGGACATGTACTGGCTTAAGCAGGGGGACACGTCTGGCACTGCAGGATTTGAGTCCCTGGCGGCGTAGTGTGTTACTGATGGTAGCCTTTGTTACTTTGGTCCCAGCTCTCTGCAGGTCATTCACTAGGTCCCCCCGTGTGGTTCTGCGATTTTTGCTCAGCGTTCTTGTTATCATTTTGACCCCACGGGGTGAGAGCTTGCGTGGAGCCCCAGATCGAGGGAGATTATCAGTGGTCTTGTATGTCTTCCATTTTCTAATAATTGCTCCCACAGTTGATTTCTTCACACCAAGCTGCTTACCTATTGCAGATTCAGTCTTCCCAGCCTGGTGCAGGTCTACAATTTTGTTTCTGGTGTCCTTTGACAGCTCTTTGGTCTTGGCCATAGTGGAGTTTGGAGTGTGACTGTTTGAGGTTGTGGACAGGTGTCTTTTATACTGATAACGAGTTCAAACAAGTTCCATTAATACAGGTAACGAGTGGAGGACAGAGGAGCCTCTTAAAGAAGAAGTTACAGGTCTGTGAGAGCCAGAAATCTTGCTTGTTTGTAGGTGACCAAATACTTATTTTACTGAGGAATTTATCAATTAATTCATTAAAAATCCTACAATGTGATTTCCTGGATTCTTTCCCCCCATTCTGTCTCTCATAGTTGAAGTGTACCTATGATGAAAATTACAGGCCTCTCTCATCTTTTTAAGTGGGAGAACTTGCACAATTGGTGGCTGACTAAATACTTTTTTGCCCCACTGTATCTCAGCAGTTTCTTTGTATATTTAAGATGTTTTTTTCGACATATCAATTTTTGCTAACAAAGTCAAAAAGTGAAATATCATTCATTTGTATGTTCCAATACTTCAATGTCTTCTTCTTTATAAGGTATGTGTGTTATCAAACTATTACAAGGCTTATACTATTATACTGGCATGTAATGAACAGAAAAAGCTAAAGCTTCAACAAAGCCAGTATGTGTGTGTGTGTGTGTGTGTGTGTGTGTGTGTGTTTACAGGGAAGCAAGTCAGTGTTTAGAAGCTGATTGTGGTTTAATTGTACATCCTGAGTCTGACTGAGGTGGCAAATGGCACAGATCTGAAGACACACACACACACACACACACACACATTTTGATTTAATTGTGAGGACCCTCTTTGACTCCCCCCTGCCCTGACCTGAATGTATGATCATCTCAGTGCTAGGAAGAATGCCAAGATCATTTCTTTCAGTCACTGTCATTTTGATTTTCTTGCTGCAGCATTGCGTGTTTGTTTGTGTGTGTGTGTGTGTGTGTGTGTGTGTGTGTGTGTGTGTGTGTGTGTTGGTACAATACCTGCCTATCAATATTGATACTGAAACAATACCAAGGCAAAAACCTCAAACACCAGGAGAAAAAATCAAAATATGTTCAATAACAAAACATGGAACTTCAAATTCTTTGTTTTAGATGGATAAATTAATGATGCACATGTTCTCCAGACAAGATCCCGACTGACCAGTGGATTCATTTCACATACAGACTGATGCATCTATTCCACATACAGCTACCAGCTACGCATCTCTGCATTCAAGAATTCAAAGAACTCAACCCCACAGAGCGATGGGCTGGTTTAGAGCTTCAATTAAACACTTTTTGAGAAAGATCAATTCTATCTCAGAATTTGATGCGGAGCCCATGCCAAGGACTGATGGCTGAAGATTGGACCTGCTGTGTGCATCATGACCCTTGACTTACTGGCAGGTGCCCCAGGAGCAAGCAGTCAGACCTTACACAGGGTTTCTCTGACCAGCTGTCCACTGTGATGCCTTTTGGACTGTACAGGGCACCAGTCACTTTCCAAGGGCTGATGAACAGAGTTCTTCAGTGATCAATGGTCATTGTGCTCTCACATGAATCAGCTCCATGAAGGATCTCCACAGGTCCCGTCACTGACTGATGGCAACATTCACACAGACAAACGGACACACAGATGTCACAGATTTGCTCGTTCTCCAAACCATGTACAACCACCTGTTATGCGACTATTCTCGGTGCCAAGTTACTATCAAGCATATTTCCATTCAGGAGCACTGATAAAATATCTCGACAGTCAGCCACCACCAACTGTTTAACAACTGTCGAGTGTTGATCATGGTCCAGTGAAAATGAGGTTTATGCACATATACAGTTAGGGCCATAAAATATTTGGACATTGACACAATTTTCAGCATTTCGGCTCTGTACACCACCACAATGGATTTGAAATGAAACAATCAAGATGTGCTTTAAGTGCACACTTTGAGCCTTAATTTGAGGGTTGTGGAGGGGCGGCTGGTTTTGAGCTCAGCTGCAACGGAGAGAGTTGCAGGGCTGGCCCAGGAGACGGCGCAGGAGAGAGGTAATTAGCACTTGAGAACACCTGCAGTAAATTGCCTCTCTCCCTTTTTTACATAGTAGCACGCCGGGACCCGGACAGAAGAAAAGCTGAGAAGCACAGAGCGACCAGACGGCACCGAAAACGGATACCTTCTGTTGTAGTTGCACATAAAAAACATTTTGAGTTGAACTGACGGGCGAGTCTTTAGTGCTGGGGAACCCACGGGGTAGAGGTTCATGTTACACTGGCCCCCAAGTTCCCAGCCTAAGGAAATTTAAAAAAAAAAAAAAAGAGGAAAAATGACGGACCGACAGGAGGACCAACCAGCCCAACCCCTGGCCATGCTGGCCCAAATGTTGGGGCAAATGGCCCAGATGAGCCAAGACCAGGTGGCAGTACAACAGCAGCACCTGGAAATGCTCCAGGACGAGGCAGAGCGGCAGACCGGGGTCCTGGAGAGTCTGCTGGGCCGGTCACTTGCGGCGTTGGCGCGGGGATTCCCCCCCTCCCCGCTCTCCGGCCTCACCCTGCACAGGATGGCAGCGGAGGATGATCCCCAGACATTTTTGGGGATATTCGAAGCCATGGCGGAGGCGTGCGGATGGCCGGAGGCGGAATGGGCGGTGCGCCTGCTACCACTGCTCTCTGGAGACACGCAGATGGCAGCGCTCAGTTTACCGGTGGGGGATCGAGGACGCTATGCGACAGTGAAGAAGGCGGTGCTGGACAGGGCGGGCTGTTCGCCGGAGGACCACCGGCGACGCTTCCAGGGGACTCGGCTCGGCGACGGGGATTGCCCCTTCGGGTATGCGCTGCAGCTCCGGGACGCGGCAACCAGATGGCTGCAGCCAGGAGAGACCGCCAAGGAAGTGTGGCTGGTGGAGACCGTCGCGCTAGAAAAATTTATCAAGGGGCTCCCAGCAAGGACCGCGGCATGGGTTCGCTGACACCCCCCCGCCAATCTAGAGACCGCCGTCACGCTGGCCGAGGATCACCTGGCCGTGCATCCCAGGAGCCAGGGGGATGGCCGAACACTGACGGCGGAACGACCCATCCCAGCCCCCCGCAGGAGGAACTTCGCCCCACCGGCACAGCGGGGGGACTCAGCCAGCCCCACCTCGCCGCCAGCCAGCAGCGCCACCCCTCCATGGGTCCCGGCAGCTACAAGCGCCCTCTCCCACCCACAGAAAGTCCCTCAGACGTCAGGGCAGGAATGCTGGCGGTGCGGGCGGCCCGGGCACTTCCGCTCAGAGTGTCCGCTTATGGAGGTGGGCCAAGTGATCTGGGTTGCCAGCCCGCCAGCACCCTCCCCCGGTTCAGGTGAGACATACCGCGTTCCGGTAAGGATCCAGGGGGGTATACACCAGGCTATGGTGGATTCGGGCTGCACGCAGTCCTGGATTCACCAGAACCTGGTTCGGCCCGGGGCTTTGAAATCCCGAAATCCACCCCATGGAAGATTTTCCACTCGAGCAGTCTCGTGACAACACCCTACGCTCAGCCTTCGACCCAGTGATAAGTATTGATGGTCACTTGGTGCGCCCTGACGCAGCGCAGACCTACCCGCACTTTTCCTTGCAGAGGGACAGGTTATATAGAGTGAGTCGTGACACTCAGTCAGGACTGATAAACACCCAGTTGTTGGTGCCGAAAGACCGCCGGGAAACTGTTTTCCAGGCGGCTCATTATAACCCGATGGCTGGTCACATGGGATACGACAAAACACTAGACCGGATAATGGCCCGATTCTATTGGCCTGGCATTCGGGGGGATGTATATCGCTGGTGTGCTGGTGTGAATGCCAGTTGGTTAACCAACCAGCCATCCCAAGAGCGCCATTGCGCCCATTACCACTGATGGAGGTCCCTTTTGAGCGCATTGGCATGGACCTCATTGGGCCATTTAACCGGAGCGCACGCGGCTATCGCTTTGTGTTGGTCCTGATGGATTACGCAATGCGATACCCGGAAGCAGTGCCGCTGCGCACCATCTCTGCAAACAGTGTGGCTCAGGCACTGTTTCAGATAATTTCCCGAGTGGGGATCCCGAAAGAGATCCTCACTGACCAGGGCACCTCGTTCATGTCACAAACACTGAGAGAGCTTTACGGATTATTGGGCATTAAGTCTATTCGTACTAGTGTCTACCACCCTCAGACCGATGGGTTGGTAGAGCGGATGAATAAGACCTTAAAGTCCATGATCCGTAAATTTATTCACGATGACGAATGCAATTGGGACAAATGGCTAGACCCGCTGTTTGCAGTGCGGGAGGTACCCCAGGCCTCCACGGGATTTTCTCCCTTTGAGCTGCTGTTTGGCAGGAAACCAAGAGGGGTGCTGGACCTAATTAAGGAAAACTGGGAGGACGGTCCAAGCCTCAGCAAAAATGAGATTCAGTACGTCCTGGACCTGAGAACAAAACTCCACACTTTGGGAAGGTGGTCACGTGAGAATTTGCTCCAGGCCCAGGAACGTCAGCAGCGCCTGTACAATAGAGGATCGCGCCTGAGACAATTTTCACCGGGAGATAAAGTACTTGTATTACTCCCATCTTCTAGCTCCAAATTACTTGCCAAGTGGCAAGGACCCTTCGTGGTCACACGGCGAGTGGCCGACGTGGACTATGAGGTGGAGCGTACTGACAGGGGAGGAGCCACACAGGTATACCACCTCAACCTCCTCAAAATATGGAGAGAGGCGGAGCCTGTGTCTTTGGTGACGGCAATCGAAGAGAGAGATGAGTTGGGGCCGGAGGTACCAAATTCCACCAAATCCGCTCCGCTCCTTTGTGATGATGTGATCTCTCACCGTCCCAGAGAGCAGATGTAGCCAAGTTGCAACAGCGTTTTGCTGATGTGTTCTCCCCCCTGCCAGGACGTACCGACCTCATACAGCACCACATTGAGTCTCACCCAGGGGTGACGGTGTGTTCACGGCCCTATCGTTTACCGGAACACAAGAGAAAAGTGGTTCGGAGCCATGTTAGCGATTGGAGTAATAGAGGAGTCCCACAGTGCCTGGTGCAGCCCCATCGTTCTTGTGGTCAAGAAGGATGGGTCTATCCGGTTCTGTGTGGACTATCGCAAGGTGAATGATGTGTCACAGTTCGATGCCTACCTGATGCCCCGGGTCGATGAGCTTCTGGACCGGCTGGGCACCTCGCAATTTTTCACCACTCTGGTTTTGACCAAGGGCTACTGGCAGATTCCTTTGTCTCCGGAGTCCAGGGAGAAAACAGCCTTCTCCACTCCATACGGTTTGTACCAATTTGTCACACTTCCGTTCGGGTTGTTCGGGGCCCCAGCCACCTTCCAACGCCTCAAGGACCATGTGCTGCGTGCGCACGCCGCATATGCTGCCGCCTACCTGGATGATGTCATCATCCACAGTGACACCTGGGCGGAGCATGGGCGGCGGGTGGCCGCAGTGCTGGAGTCCCTGAGGCAGGCGAGGCTCATGGCCAACCCGAAGAAGTGTGCGGTTGGACGGAGGGAGGTACGGTATCTGGGGTACCACTTGGGTGGCGGGCAGGTGCGACCGCAGGTAGACAAGACCGCGGCGATTGCGGCCTGTCCGCGGCCCAAGTTCAAAAAAGAGGTCAGACGGTTCTTGGGGCTGGCGGGGTACTATCGTCGGTTCATACCGAACTTTGCGGACCTCACCAGTCTCCTGACCAATCTGACCCGAAAAGGTACCTCAGAACCAGTCCAGTGGACGGAGCGGTTCCAGCGGGCGTTTGAGAGGGTGGCGCCCTGTGTTACTACCTCCTGGGACACCCATTCACCCTCTGTTCGGACCATGCCCCGCTCCAGTGGCTTCACCGCATGAAGGATACCAACGCCCGGATCACCCGGTGGTATCTGGCTCTACAGCCTTTTAAGTTCACGGTGATCCATAGACCGGGGGCACAGATGGCTGTGGCCGACTTCCTCTCCCGCCCCTTGGGGGGTGGGGGGGGGAGTGGGTTAGGCCGGACGGTCCCCGGCCTAAGTCGGGTGGTGGAGGTATGTGGAGGAGTGGCTGGTTTTGAGCTCAGCTGCAACGGGAGAGAACACCTGCAGTAAATTGCCTCTCTCCCTATTTTACATAGTAGCACGCCAGGACCCGGAAAGAAGAAAAGTAAGAAGCACAGAGTGACCAGACGGCACCGAAAATGGACACCTTTTGTTGTAGTTGCAAATAAAAAACATTTTGAGTTGAACTGACGGGCGAGTCTTTAGTGCTGGGGAACCCACGGGTTAGAGGCTCATGTTACAAGGGTATTTACATCCAAATCAGGTGAACAGTGTAGGAATTACAACATATTTTATATGTGCCCTCCATCTTTTTAAGGGACCAAAAGTAATTGGACAATTGGCTGTTCAGCTGTTCCATGGCCAGGCGTGTCTTATTCCCTCATTATGTCATTCACAAGAAGCAGATAAAAGGTCTAGAGTTCATTTCAAGTGTGGTATTTGCGTTTGGAATCTGGCAAGGTCAACTCTCAATATGAAGTCCAAAGAGCTGTCACTATCACTGAAGCAAACCATCATTAGGCTGAAAAACCAAAACAAACCCATCAGAGAGATAGCAAAAACATTAGGCGTGGCCAAATCAACTGTTTGGTACGTTCTTAAAAAGAAAGAACGCACTGGTGAGCTCAGCAACGCCAAAAGACCCGGAAGACCACGGAAAACAAGTGTGGTGGATGACAGAAGAATCCTTTCCCTGGTCAAGAAAAACCCGTTCACAACAGTTGGCCAGATCAAGAACACTCTCCAGGAGGAAGGCGTGTCTGTGTCTAAGTCAACAATTAAGAGAAGATTTCACCAGAGTGACTCCAGAGGGTTCACCACAAGGTGTCAACCATTGGTGAGCCTCAAAAACAGGAAGGCCAGATTAGAGTTTGCCAAAAAAACATCTAAAAGAGCCTGTGCAGTTCTGGAACAACATCCTACGGACAGATGAGGCAAAGATCAACTTGTAGCAGAATGATGGGAAGAGAAGAGTGTGGAGAAGGGAAGGAACTGCTCAAGATCCAAAGCACACCACTACCACCACCAGTGAAGCATGGTGGTAGTGTTATGGTGTGGGCAAGTATGGCTGCCAGTGGAACTGGTTCTCTTATATTTATTGATGATGTGACTGCTGACAAATGCAGCCGGATGAATTCTGAAGTGTTTCGGGCAATATTCTCTGCTCATATTCAGCCAAATGCTTCACGGTGCAGATGGACAATGACCAGAAGCATACTGCGAAAGCAACCAAAGAAGGCAAAGAAGTAGAATGTTCTGCAATGGCCAAGCCAATCACCTGACCTGAATCCAGCATTTCACTTGCTGAAGACAAAACTGAAGGGAAAATGCCCCAAGAACAAGCAGGAACTGAAGACAGCTGCAGTAGAGGCCTCCATGCAGAGCATCACCAGGGACGAAACCCAGTGTCTGGTGATGGCTATGGGTTTGAGACTTCAGGCTGTCATTAACTGCAAAGGATTTGCAACCAAATATTAAAAGTGACAATTTGACGAAGTATCAGCATACTACTCCATGCTCCTAAATGCCTCTGATTCCAACTTGTACTCACTTAAATTGACATGGGAGACAGATTTGAAAGTGTCATATACAGATGGAGTGGAGTGGTTGAGAATACTTAGGAAAGGGAAGAAAATGTCAAGGGAACTTCGGACTAGATTGGTTCAATTCAAAATCATAAACAGAATCTACTGGACTCCATCTAGGCTTTACAGGGTTGGACTGGCCGATAATCCTAAGTGTTGGAAGTGTCATGGCGAGGACAGTGTATTAGTGCACATGCTCTGGAGCTGCCCTAAAGTTCATGAGTTTTGCTCAGCTATACACACTGCATTGGTACAAATAATAGGGTTTGATATCCCATTCTGCCCAAATCTGTTTATTCTAGGCGACCCTTCCACCTTGAGTGGCTTGCGCCCTCCCCTGGCGGGGGGGGTGCATGCTACTCTTATGTTAGGTAGAAGACTCCTAATTAAAGATTGGGAAGCAGCTACAGTGCCGGAACCATCCTTGTGGCATGCCTCTTTGGGTCAGCTGGCTACATTGGTGTGTGTCTTACAGACTGCATAACCAGGTTGACAAATATGACCAGAAATGGGGTCGTTACCACTCTTATATGAATGAGGCTTAATTACGTAACAAGCTCAATATGAGCAACAACAGATTTGTGCTTTCCTTTCGAGATTGGGCTCCCCTGCAAACGGGAAAGTGATGGCTGTGGACTTGTGTACCTTCTATAGTTTTTTTAATTTTTGTTTTTCTATAGATTCTGTTTCTTGCAGTTGTTAGTTTTTTTTTCTGTATGTGTGGGTGGGTGGGAGGGAAGGGTTGTGTTTGTTGTATATTGACGTTTAAAAGAAATTCAAATAAAACTTTAAATCATAAAAAAAAGTGACAATTTCATTTATGATTATGTTGGTTTGTCCAATTACTTTTGGTCCCTTAAAAAAGTGGAGGGCACATATAAAATGTGTTGTAATTCCTACACTGTTCACCTGATTTGGATGTAAATACCCTCAAATTAAAGCTGAACATGTACACTTAAAGCACATCTTAATTGTTTCATTTCACATCCATTGTGGTGGTGTACAGAGCTGAAATGCTGAAAATTGTGTCAATGTCCAAATATTTATGGACCTGACAGTAGAAACACACATACCCACTATTGTCCTCCTCGAAACCTGAGATGTCATTGCGTTTGTTTGTTTGATTGCATTGATCTATTTTTCAAGTAGCACCTCCATTAACCCTTTCATGCATAGAGGTCACTACAGTGTACAGCTATTAAAAAGCTGTTTTCTTGTATATGCATGAGTTTTGATGGCATAGTTGCACATCAGCCACTACAGAGGATGCTACTGCACCATCTCATACACTGCTACCCAGTGAGTGAAACCAAGATGGCAGACGGACAGCCAGAAACACCAAGTCTGTTCAAACCTTTTATAAAAAGAGACCCTTGCAGGTAAAACCAAAAATATGGTGACATCAAGTAACATCTAAGGAGTCATGCAATTGCTAAATTTTCCAAGTATTGATTTTATATTGGGAAGAAATTATGATTAATCACATGTCCACTGAATTATACATTATGCATCAGTAGCTATACTTCAACTACTGGACATGTAAATATATCTTTATAAAATATGGGTTGATGCACTCATGCCTAAAGATGAATAAAAACACTTATCATGATTCATGCATGAAAGGGTTAAATAATGCATCTGTCTACAGGGGCCTGAGCAGTGCATCCAGATTACAATATGTCACATCAAGTTTGTAGTCAGGATGTTACCTGAATAAGATGCCATGCCAGTGTTAGGAAATGCATACGCAACTAATTTGCATTTTCCACACAGTGTCAGCATAGGACTGAATTACTGCTTATGGCCTTATGGTTGTAAAAGCTACTAACAGGCCATAGAAGAATGAAGAATTGAGGAGGGCTAAAAGTGTGACAATAAACCCCGGTCTCCCCTAATACAATAGAAGAAAGGTGATTCAGTTAAAGAAACTTCTATGATTCTTACCTTGTAGTCAGCACCACGTGAACCACCCACCCCCCGCCCCTCCCCTCCTCCTCCTCCTCCTCCTCCTCCTCCGTCTCCCCACTGAAGCTTTCTGACAGATATGGCAATGGCCTTGATTGGACCGATCTGTGCAATCAACAACATTTATCAAACTTTAGGCCCCTTAATTCAGTCATTTATCACACTGGTCGTGTGGCATGATTATAATTAAAAACTCTCATCAGTCAGACTGCCTCTGAATTAGTACTCTAATTGAACAAGTAGCAGCACTACATGGACAGATGACTTCTCCTTCCTTCTCAACATTTTCACAGACTTTGTCTCATGAATTATTCCCTCAGATGGCTTGGGCGTTGAAGTCGAAGAAAAAGCAACGGTTATTTGATGGATATGTAGTCATCTGCATTTTGGGTGAAAAAAAGGGAGAGCTTATTGTGAGCTAGTAGGTGCCAGGCTGTGTAAGGCTTATTCAGATCATATCTCATTTCCTGACACCTACTTTATGACAATACGTAATCACATTACAACACACCCACAATAAAAAAAACTTGCGTGGTAAATTTGGCTGGAATTGGCTGTGTGAACAGGTTCACTGTGCATGTTGTGTTCGAGCCTCAGGCTTATGTAACATGCAGTCCTTCTGATCTGCTTACCTTCTGTTTGTTTCATCACATTTCACAATTAATGTGAAGGTTTTATCGTGATTTGCTCGACTGGGAGCAATCTCGGGGAACAGATGTGGTGAGAGAAACGTGAGTTACCGGCACTGTAGCATGTGTTGTATGTGTTGTATGTGGAGATGCTACTGATGCCAATACTGACATGAACAGTGACAATTAGACTACCTTGATAAACCATTAATTATTTAAGTAAACATTTTCTACTTACAAATTCACACATTGTTTTACCTGGATAGGACAAATGTCTGCAAAATATGATCACCAATTTAATCTATGATTAAATAGGAGAGCTAAAAACAGAGATGGGTATAATTATCATTGTACTGGTACTACTACACTACACATCAATTCTGCTTAGCAGTGCTTCTGATACCCATAGACATAATGCTACTTACCAGCTTGGCTGCTATCAGCTTGTATATGGGCTTCATGTATACAGTATTCAAACATGTTCTGGAGAGATTCTTATTTTCTAGAAAAGGAAGGTTGCTGTAAAAATGAACTGGCAAACCAGTAGGTGTCAGTATATAATCATATAACTTGTGACAAAATAAACTTAACTTAGGGTCAGTTTACTACATTTTATGGTTTTGTTTAGTTGAGATTTACTTTTAGAGTGCAGTATGCAGAGTGAGGAACTCCTCTCACACAGGGGTTCTGCTCCAACTAATGAACAGCTGATTGCATTGCTAGTATACACTAAAAAGGTAAGGAAATGTATGAATAAAAACTAAAACTGTAGCAGAAGCACAGGATCTGCTGCAACCCTCTAAGATTGACAAAGTGAGATCAGTACACTGTGAGAGAGGATTACAAATTCCAGTAATGTGAATATAAAGCAGGGAGCAGCTCAAGAGGTGGAGGAGGATGCTGTAACAGTGAAATGTCGGAACAAGTTTTATTTAATCTTTGGCCATTTTGTTTCCAAAGGAAATGGCAAACTCCATCATGGAGAAATGTTGAATAATCCACCCCGTCGCTCCTACCTTCTCACTTCAGTGTGACCAAATGGGGAAAACATAGCATTTATCCTCTTAACTCACATTCAGTCACTATAAACAGGTACAGATCAACAGCAGACCGTAGAGAAGTGCAAAGATGAGTACGTCCTCCCTTACACCTGGCTCTTTCTGGCTGGTGTGTGTGTGTGTGGGTGGGTTGGTTGGTTGGGTGGGCGGGTATGTGTTTGTCTATTCCTGTGTTTCCGACAGCACAGGAAAGATAAAGCCTGTTCCTCACATCCAGCCACAGAAACATGGAATGAGGGACGGAAAACACAACCAACCACCAAAAATCACTAAAAGCCTGAACTCCTGAAAGAGAGATAAGGACAGTAAGAAATAAGAGGACAGAACAAGATACAAACATAGCTGAAGAGATCAGAAAGTATATAATAAGGTAAAGACTGAGGAAGAACACAGGAAGTGGAAGACAAAAACACAAATACCAGGAGAAGAAATTCCCTTCAGAAACCTGAAGAGAGACAGAGTTTCTGCTGTCCTGTAAAATCGATGAGGCAATCAAAGACTTGTGCCTTAACTTGTAACTTAACATCTCCTGACAGAAAAAGAACATATCAGTTACTGACAGAAAAGGTTTGTACCGATCAAAGGTCACTGTGAAGATTCTGAGGACATCCTGAGAGCAGCTACTGACCTCCATCCACCAAATGGCAGCTCTACAGCTGCTGCAGAAAATGAAACCTGCATTAGTCTGCTGCATTACTACATGCAAGAAATGGCTGTGCAGCGCTTCGCTCTGGCGTAAAAAAAGCTGGTCCTGGTTTCGAATCGCCAGCTAACTGGAGGCATTTGATTTTGTCCCATATTTTCAGCACCCGCTTCTGGCCTTTAACAAACAGTAGCTCACTAGGATTTATTTTGCAGTCAGTCTCCCTTCATGCAGTTTGAAGACATGTTATGGATTGTTTTCAGGTAGAGCAAACGGTGTGTTCTAAACCCTGGCACCTCAAACCAAGGACAATGTGCCAGCAAAGAAAGATTATCTCCAATCTGCCCACCTCCACCTTCCTTCCCTACCTTTATGTCCTATTCTGTGGTGGCTCTGGATTTGGGGTTTTTTCATCTATGTGTGTGTGAGTGTGTGTGTGTGTTGCCTATTGCCCTGTTTTTTTCTAAATCTATCACAATAAAAAGGTCTCTTATTTTACATAATATAACTGTCTCTCTCGTCGTATTGTATCAGCAGCAGCCACTTTTCACTGAGAATAGTCCTGCAAAACTTTCACAGCACGTACCACCTGCAGAGACGAGGTGTGTGTGTGTGTGTGTGTGTGTGTGTGTGTGTGTGTGTGTGTGTGTGTGGTAGGGTGTTTGCAGTGCAGGCTCTCATCTCCGAACAGTAAATCCTGTTGAAGAGCAGAGGATCGCCTCCAGGCCAGCCATAGCTAACATTGTCAGTTCAAGACACACACACACACACACACACACACACACACTCCTCTCTCTCTCTCTCTCTCTCTCTCTTACCCACACATCTCCTCTATCTTTCACTTCCACATATACACGAGGTAGTAACAATAACTGGAGCATCTGTGCTGTACAGTATAACCACGACCCTCCCAACATATTTAATATCGAAGAACAATCGACTAAGAAACCAAGAAGAAACTACTGTAAGAAATAACCATTACAGCAAAATATTCATTTCTTTCTTGTCAACACATTATCATTTATGCAAATTTAATTTAATCTGATAAAAGAAAATTACAGTTGAGTTCAGTTACAGTTGCAATGAAAATATATACTTTAGGATAGGAAATCTGTGTCTGCTGCAGCTAGGTTTGCCTTCTTCCCTGAAAGTGTGTGACATTTTAAAGATTCAGTGTGAAGCACTCATCATGTTTTCAGTAGTGTATAATCACTTAAAAATAAGAGGTGCCATGTTTTCAATAGCTCACAATGAGCCCTTAATATCTGCGTAGGGAGAGGATCGTCTTTCATGGAGTCGGCCATGTTGCACCATCACGTTTCTACAGTAGCCAAGACTGAACAAATGGGGCCAATTGCATTTTTGTGTGTCACCTGGAGTTTGGTGGCGTGAACGTGAAGTGGAGTAAGAAGAAAGAAGAAGAAGGAAGTGTGAACCCTTGTTAGCCATTGAAGCCTCTTCTGTATGCTTGGAGGGGGAGGACTGACACGAAGGGTATTCAGTTGGTGGATGTCACTAAATCCTACACACTGCACCTTTAAATTAATGCCCAAGGCAAACATGAACCTAATAAATAGTTCCATCTATTAAGAACTGCATAGGCAGAACTTTTGAATGTGGTCCCCTAGGACTCCAACACATTGGTGTTTTTAAAAATCACAAATTTTAAGTGATTGATAAAGTCATAAAAAAATTGGAATGATAGGAGAAGCAAGAGTGAGACATGACAGTATACCTCTGAGGTCTGCTGACACCCCAGTCAGTAGAATAAGGGTTAATTCAGGTTTCGGCAGTTCTTCCAACAGCCACTGTAAAATCCTCAGTATGCTTCAAACAAGCTAGTTAATATGAGGTGTCATCTGACCACGGCATGGCAAAGAGTCGGTCCTCTTTGTAGTATCATGATGAATCACATAAATGGGCCCTCTCTTTCAGACCTCCTCCTTAAAAACAGCCCTAGTGCTGCACTCTGTTGTTCACAGAAGTGTGTGAACGGTGAAAAAAGACTTTGAGGGAGAAGTTTGCAACATGCTTATTTTTACACTTTACGTTGCTTGCAATTCACTGGTGCTGTCTTTGAAAGTTACATAGTTCAACATAGTTGAACACAGCCTCCACCAATATTGCTTTTTGACATTTTGAGAGACACTTCACCTTTTCAGGTGGTTGGATGGGTTTTCCTGGACAAAAGAGGTCTCCAATGTCACCAAATAGTAAATTATCAGTGTTTGTACATTAGAGTTTCCACATGACCATGAGTGAAAGGTGATGTAAGATGACATGTTTAGCATCACTGTGCAAGTCATTCATTAGTCCTCCATTTGGACAACATTACTCTCATTAATCTCCTGAAACGTGTGACCCTACAGTGTACTTTCCTCAGAATCCCACAGAGTCATCACTGACTGATCATTAATGAAAATACTTTAGATCCCACTTATATAATAATTACATTTTGAATAATACAATGAAAATCTATTATGGTCATCTATGTAGTTTGTTAGCTTTAGTGTGACAGCCTAGGCAGGCTTCCTGCAGGTGTAGTAAGGTAGAGCCATTTAACTTACACTTATTGCAGGTGGTTCATCATTCTGTCTCTCTTTCACGGTCTTCATGTATCCTTATCATTTGGTTTTTCTTTTTGTTTTGCCCACAAAACACCAGACATACACTAAAAATTGCAACAACCACTGACTTAGAGACTACAGATTTTTTTATTATGTTACTCTTATTTCAGTTTTAAGTAAAGAATTGCTTAAATTACAATAAATCCTGTATGGTCTCCACCTTTGTCCACCATCAAAACACAAGTATAAACATTAATATGTCTTATATTGTCCTTGTATTCCGTTTCATGCCCGAACACCTTGTATAATTACAGACAGGGCCAGCTTTGACCTTATTTGATTATTATGTGGATAACATCCTATTCTACAGTGAAATGAGAAACCAAAGGGCAGAATGTGCTGAGAAAAGATGCCATAAGCTGGAGTGGACTGAGGAGTGGAATCAAAGAGAAACCTTTCAAAGAGGGCTTGTGTTTGAGTTGAGCGGGCTCAACAGTCAAGCTGGTTTGATGCAGGTCCTCTGTCTGCTGCCTGCTCGACAGTGTAGTGTGTGGTATGTGTGTCCCTCACACTACAGTGTGACTGCAGTGCAGTGCAGGGTGTGTTTTTGTATATGAATGAGCACATGCAGCTTATGATTGCAGCCCGCAGCTATTTTCTAAAACACAATGGTGCTGGAGCAGTAATTATTTTTGGTCTTGAATGGCTAATAAACTTTTAATTGCTTGCCATTTCCCAAGGAAGGGTTTTTATCTCCTCCGACGTGATGCCAGAAAAGTGTTAATCATTTGGCCAAGGTGAAAATGCCAAGGGGGTTTTACAGTGAAATCTTTCATTGCGCTGTGCAAAATATAAGTAACCAACCTTGATGAGGTCCTCAATAATGTAAATCCATCATCATCGACTGAGAAAAGATGTGGCTTATTCCATGATATGTAGTAATATTGAAACGTTTGCATGTTATAGCTGGTGATCTGAAAATCCCCTTGATATTTTGATAGTCTTTACAATTGGAGTCAAATTAAGTTGACTTTTGGCACGAGTATTTTCTTAGAATCAACAACACTTAAATCTACATATCAATCTATCAATCTAAGTAGAGCCCAGGTACCATATCTGCGTAAATGTCAGTAATGTTGTGTTTGCTAAATTGTGATTGTTTTTCCTGTACTGTCTTCATTTAGTTTTATGTTAGGTGGTTAGTATGTGTACACATACAGTACGAGAAACTGTGCTTCGACAGCGCCAATAACAATTTAGAAAAGAGATAGAAATAGACAAAGAGCTAAAAACAAGGGCAATAAAGCTGCACAAAGGTAGGTAAAAATAAAATAACTAGTACTACATGTATATGAAAATATAGCTATACATATGCTGCATAAATGACTCGAGATTAGATTGTTTGTTCGCTTACACTTGTTTATTTCAGTGAACTTTGTAAAGCACTGTGAGACAACTCTGTTGTGATATTGGGCTATACAAATAAATTGAATTGAATTGAATTGAATAAATAATGACATACAATGTCAATATACAAGTCAAGAGTTTGTGTAAATTGTAATTAAATATAAATAACATGACGTGACAACTACTGAATGGGCAATGTCAGATTTCTTTATAAACATGAAGTGGATGGTTATGTACAGCATATGCATGTATACATGTCTATGTAAAGTACACACTGCAAGCAGGACATACGTTTGACAATGATAGATATGAAGCACAGTGTGTGATATATAATCTATCATTTGTAGGTAAGTGGATGATTTAGTGTAACAGGGTTATTAGCATGATAAGACTGTTTTAACTATTATAAGCTCACAGTGTTGACGAGCTGAGAGCCAGGATAACAACACAACGGACGACTGCTGAGACTAATATTTACGGGGACATGGCTTTCAGCCGGGGGGGAACACAAACTCATTTCATTCATTGAGGAGATTGCACTGCTGTCTCCAATGAGGGTACAGTCTGTGCATTTTTGAGAGCAATGCATGGCGTGGAGACGTACAGACCATACAAAAGTACTGCTCACCAGACGTGGAACTACTTCTTTTGAAATGCCAAGAGCAGTGTCTAAGATGGTAACTTTGTTTTGAGCTGTTGGTTAGCTCCCACTAACTCATCGGAAGAAGTTTACTCCACGATGTCATCAGCGCTTAGGAAACAGATGATCCTGATGGTGCTGTAATCATCCCAGGAGACAGCAACCATTGCAATCTACAGGCTGTGCTACCAAAGTATTACCAGCATGTGAATATCCCCACAAAGGGCCTGAATACCCTGGATCATATGCAGCAACACCTGGGGTGCCTCCAAAGCTGCCCCTTACCCCCCACTTTGGACTCTCAAACCAAGCCTCTCTATTCCTGTACACAGCCTACAGACAAAGAGACTAACCCGTGAGTAAACAAGTCAAACTTTGGTCCCCAGATATTGAATTATGCAGAACTGTTTTGCACACACAGGCTGGGCTGTGTTTAAAGCTGCAGTCACACAAGAGGACTCTGCTATACACATAGAGGAGTGCAGCAAATGTGTGAGTGGCTACATTAGTACTCAGACTGACAATATAGTACCCACCTTACAGGTCAGAAGGTATCCAAACCAGAAGCCCTGAATGAACAGTCATGTACGTCACACACTGTATGCTCACTGTCAGTGCAAAACAGCACAGACAGAAAACAGTCAGAGAGGGAAAACTGCAATACAAACAGAATCTACTCTTCTGCTAATGCTGGACACATGTGGCAAGGCCTACAAGAGATCATGGACTACAAGGGCACCACCACAGAAATAACTCCTCCATCTCACTTCCTGAACAGCTTAATAAATTCTATTCCCGCTTTGAGACCTCCGACAGTAAAGCATAGAGGAGGTTCTTAAACATCCCCCCACTGACTGTCTCATCGGCTGACGTACACAAAATTCTGAGAAGAATTAACCCCCACAAGGCAGCAGGCCCAGATAATATCCCGGGGGGGCCCTCAAGACATGTGCTACAGAACTGGCTGATGTTTTCATCTCTATCTTGAACCATACAGGAAGCTTTACATTGCACATTCACAGATACACATCCACACACTAGCAGTTGCACTCAAAATTATTAAACCCCCATTGCAAATTTGTTATATGTATTTGTATTTGTTGTATTGGACAAATTTACAAGCTTTCTGCTGTGTTCAATGAATAACTCAGACAACAACAATTTAACACAACTAATATTATAAGTGGTTTCTCCAAATTCAACACAAAATGCCACTTTTAATGACAACTGCAGTCTCAAAATGATTCCACCCCCTGAATAGAATCCCTCATAATTGCAAATCAGGTGTTGTCTTAAGCACATGTGAGGCAACTAATCAAGGGCCTCATTAGTTGCATCATGTGTGCTTGAGACAAAACACATCAAATACCCGGGCTGGCTAGAGGTTTGTTCACAGTGATGTTTGGTCACATGTTAGAAATATGGGTAAGTCAAGAGAACTGTCCAAAAAGTTAAGAGGAGATGACTGCCCTGCACAAACAAGGAAAGTTCAGTTGGTTTATCACCATTAAAACATGTTAAAAGCACGAGGGAATGAAATTCATTACCCAGGTCTAGCATCATGCAGAATAAATAACATTTTGCAGTAGATTAAATAAATAATGATAATAAACAAATTAATAAACAAAAGTACAGTACGCAAGTTCAAAGCTAAAGGAACACAGGCTGCACTACCTGGATGTGGCAGACAGAGGAAGCTATCAGCGGCTGCCAACAGGTTTCTGAGGAGGCAGGTGACCAAAAACCTTTGAGTGACTGCAAAAGACCTGCAGCAAGACTTGGTGGCAGCAGGCACTGAGGTTTCAGTTTCTACAGTGAGGAGCATACTAAACTCCTGGCTCCATGAAACCATATATAAATATATAAATTCTGTTCTGTGGAGCAATGAAACAAAACAGGAACTTTGCGGGTCTATAGATGAGCTGTATGTCTGGAAGAGGAAGAATGAGGCAGACGCTGAAAAGTGCCTGCAGTGATGCTCTGGGGCTGCTTTGCTTCTTCTGACACTGGAAACCTGCAGCGTTTGGAGGGCAGAATGGATCCAATCAAGTATCAGCTTGGGCGTCATTGGATCTTTCGACAGGAAAATGATCCCAAGCATACCTCAAAGTCCAAGCTAAAACCAGTACTGAAACTAATATGAACCAAAGTCTCGTTGCTCCAGCTCCTCACAGTCTTGGCACATTGTAGTTTCCTGCCGGCAAGTCGGGAGAAGATGAACCAGACAGTGGGAGAGACCCAAAGCTGCACGAGGAACAAAGACCTAACATATTATATGGCATAGCAATGGGCCAGTGTGTTTTTAGCCTTGGAGGGACACCTGATGGGCTGTCTGTATTTTGGTAGTTTGTGGCTGAGGTTTGCTCGGTCCACAATAACAATGAGTGTCAAAAAAGTGTAAAAATGCTTTAGTAGCCAGGAGCGCATATTGTAGGAAAACCAATGATAAATGTTGACCAGGAACATTTTTCAGTTACATTTAAGATTACTTCATTATCTTGATGAAAAAAAAAGTAAAATAAATGTATTTATATGTAGGAAATACAGTTGGTTAAAGACTATAAAGCATACAAATTCATACAGGGCAAATCAGCGACAACTGAGCGTTCACTGATGAGGGTCGTGAGATATGGTTCAAAGTTCTGGGAAAAGGTTGGAAGTCATCCTTGGGTTCAGATTATTTTGCCAAATGCCCATTTCTGGCTTGAAACCAACCGCAGATATCGCTACAGAGTTTCCTTGAAATTAGTCAACAAGTATTTGAATAGGGGACATCATGAATCCACTCGTTCCCCAGACAGAGATTTTCCTCTCCTGCCTGCTGCGCTGTTTTTGCTGCTTGTTATTGGAGAGAACCATCTGTGCTCCCGTCTCTCCATTGCCTTCTCATTTGTCTGTCACTCAAACTCTCTCTGCCTTTCAATGTTTTTAATTCTTCCTGTATTTTTTTTGCTTGACCCGTCTCCCGTCTCTCAATCACGTTTTTTTTTTCTTTCTACAATCCATTCTTCCTTCACTCTTCTATCTCCCAGTCGCCTCTCCTCTCTCCATCTCCCTGCGCGTGTGTGTGTGTGCGTCTGATTAAGTTTGGATTAGATAGGCCAGAGAATAGCCGGCTTACATTTGAAGCTTGAGGGAAGGGTGGTAGGAGAATAATGATGAGACTGGAGGGAAGGGGGACTGTAGTGGGAGAAAAAAATAAAAAGAACTGGGGGAGCCATCTTATTTCAACACGCATTAAAAAGTACAGTGCATCCAGCATGAACCCTGAGCAGGAAGATGTCTGCCGAGTGTTACAGTGTGCTGAACAAACAATGGCAGTGAGAAATTAACTAGATTGCCAAGAAAAGATGTATTACGTTGGATTTGTTTTGTTCCTTTAAGCAATTTTTAGTATTTTCATATCTTAAATTACCTAAATCAACTTAATACTAGTGCTGGGTAATGATTAAAATTGTTTTATTTTTAATTAAGCGCTTTGTTATGCGCAAAATTCAATAATGAATTCAAAAGTAGTGTATTGTGCACTTTTATTTTAAAAGTACTGCTATATGAACTAAAGTGCAGTAACATTTGGTTTGCAAACACTTTAAACAAATATGGTGCTTTTTAACAGCAGGATTCCCTTTACACATGAGCATTTCAGTGATTTCTAGTAAATCTCAACTTAAACATTAATGTAATCAAATCACATATAAAACCAAAGCTATTTGCCCCTGCCAGGGCATTAACATTTTATCTAATTTGTTATAGAAAAAAAAATTACCCTCAGAGTCCAGAGCCATGATCATAACATTAATTAATAATAATTAATACAAATAGCTTTGGTTCTATCAACTCCGCCGTCTGGAAGAGATTTAAAATGAAAATGTCCAATAAAATGTCCATGTAACAGTTCAGTACCTGTCTCCATCTTTCTGTCCCCGCCACTTCTGTTCTGTTCCGGTTCCTGTTTACGCTGCAGCTCTCATTGGTTGAGACAAGTGATGACGCCCATCCCAAGCCAATACTCCTCAACATCCCGCCCCTCCTGTGACCCACGGTTTGTCTGGATGTGTATTCAGCAACGGACTTTCAAAGCAATGACAGTAATAAAAACAACTGCGTTATAATTATAATTGTCAGCGTTAATTAATTCATGCGTTAACGCGATAATAATGTAGAGGTCCGCGATCAAGCTAGCGTGATCAGATCACGTTACGTTTTCAAAGTGCCGTAACAAAACACAAGGTCACGACGAGGTGGAGCGCTGCTGTCAACGTCATTCGAAAGTGCAGATTTGAAACTCTCTCCCAGTTTTTGTTTGACGTTTATATACAATCTAAAATTGGAGTTTTAATTTGATAGTACAAAAATATTTCTAAAAGTGAAAGTGGGATGAGCAGGCGTTGCATTCTTTTGATTTTTCAAAATGGAAAAAAATGATAAAAGTGAGTGATTCATATTTTTGTACTATCAAATTAAAACTGTCATATCTCCGATTTTGCATGGTCTGTCAAGGACAAACAAAAACTGGGAGAGAGTTTCAAATCTGCACTTGTGAAGTTGACAGCGGCGCTCCAGGTGACCTAGTCTTTTGTTAAGGCGCTGTCACGTGATCTGATCACACCGGCGTGATCGTGGATCTACTTAATACTGATTCTTTTTTTTTTCTGGGCAGTGCAAAACACATTGTGATCACAACATTGACATATCATCATCTTTAAGTTGATATGGCAAGCTTGTTTGCAGTTACAGCAATAATATCATTCATTTGGAGTTGTGTTTGTGTCCTTCTGACGAAAGTAAGTTTAATATTCAAAAATATCTTCTTCCCAAAATTCTCTTTTAGCTCCATTTTTGGTCTCATCAAACTCCTGGGAAAAATATCTGGCACTTAATCTGCTTAAGGCTAATTGTGTCTGTGTGTTGTTTGGTGCTGATTAGTGAATGCACAGTATGTTTTTAGAGCTTCTTCACTGAAGACGGCTGCCTACTGTGGCCCAAAGTAATGTTGACGTTTGGTTTTTACATGGGAGCAGCGGTGTCCTGGGTGAAAGTCTTGTGTTTGACCTATTTAACTACTCCAGCCTCCCCAAGGGGGATGTCGAAAAACAGGGGTACCTACAGCATCAGAATTTGAAGCGTAGGGCCTTTGCACAAGCTGCTATATTGGACGTGTTGGGAGTGAGAACAGGCTGCTCTGGGACCTGGAAGATACTGTGAGGGACACAGATGACCCCTCTAGGATGAGGAACAGCTGGACCACTGTTCCGTGACCAGGAAGGAACCTGCATTGTCTCTCCTTAATCTGAACTTCAATGGTCGACCACAGCAAAAAACAAATGTAATTGGCCAAAATGGGACCTGGACGGCACTCCCAAACATGTTAAAAAATATGCAGTATAATATTGATCATATATGCACAGTCCCTTCATGCTTTTAAAGAGACAGGCCTATATCCTACATAGAAACCCCTGACCCTTCGCTTTGTACTTTCACAGACAGACAATCTATCATTTATATTCATGTACATGACACCTCTGTGCTGGCCTCTCATTTACTTCCCTCACTCTTTCTCTCTAACTGCTGATGTCTCTCACGCTATGAGTTTCCCTCTCCCTCGTGTTCCAGTTCGATTTGAATATCAAACGCTTTGTCTTATCTCTCCACTCTATTATTGTCTCAGGAAGACTGCGAGTGACTCTTGATGTTGCCAACAAACAGTTCATTGCTTTGGAGTATAAATACCATTGTGGCATCAGTACAGTCCACTGGTGGAGCTGCCTGTAATTAGAATGCCTCTAGGGAATGTGGTGGTGACAGCCAGGATGAAAACCTGGACGATACTGATGAAAAATGAGGATGATGATGATTTAGTGGGCAAAAAATGCAATGATCATTACTGCAGACAATTATTAACAACTGAGACAGTCTTTGTAGTAACATTATTATCTTATTTTCATTGTTGTAACAGGGTTTTATTCATTTGGCCAATGGATTCTTCCAAATTCTTTCTAATTTGATCCTAAGTGCGGCAAATGCCTCCTTCCTCCTCTGCTGAGAAAAGAAGGCAAGGCAGTAGAACAAAAGCACCCAAGGATGCTCAATGAGTGAACAGGTAAAATCCTGGTGATATTAGAGCAGTTATCCACCTATTCCTGAAGCTACTGACAGTTCTTTGTATATAAAATACAAATGAAATCTAATTAAATGAAATGTAAACCTTGTTTACAGGGAGATTGTGTAATACTGCTGTAAAGAAGACTCGCCATTAAGCTGGCTTTGCTTTTTTTACACTGAACCAAAGAACTGGAAGACGGGTGTGCAGTGTTGCACAACAGTGTCTGCGTCTTGCCCTGCTGGTTTACCCTTTTTGCACAGCTACACTGCTGGCTTAAAGACAGAAAAACAAGAACCCCCCCATTCTGTTTTTGTGCATTTTACACAGATGGCGAGGTGGAATAACAGCGCCTTTTTCCTGTCTTGAAAAGGCAGTGTAAAAGGCCACACAGCATGTTAATCAACAAATATAAATTGTCGTGAATTTGACTGAATTATACAAAAAAATAAAATATGATTTGGATTTGAACCAAGCCAACATTAATATCAGAGCATGAGGTGAAAATACCACCTGGAAAACCACAAGCTTTATCCTGCACTACACAACTGATCTGATGATGATTGATGATCTTACTCAAAAAATATTGAGGATTAATGTCTGTCTACACCTCAAATTTGCTCACATTTTCAAATCTGCACGATTTAAATAACATGGTGCACTAATTATTTCTATGGAAGTAAAGACAACAATCATGGGATTCTAGCTGACACTGAAGAAAACACCAAACAATCCCAATCAGACCCTGAGTCTGTCTGATGTACAATTCATTATGAACATGAAAATACAAATGCAGTAAGATAACAGAATCAGGCTTTTTATGCATCCAGTAGCTGTCCAGTAACACGTTCACATCCACGCAGCCTCTCTGTGCTGTAAGAGTTTGTTGGGGAGAGAGTGTGTATGCTACCTGGTCATTTCTTCAGATGGGAAACAGCACCCTGCCACTGTGCCCATCTATCAGGCCCAAATGAGATGTCAAGGGTCAACTGCGACGCAGCACAGCGCAGCGCATCGCCCTTTCTCCACAGGCTGCCTATTTGTCACCACAAATGAGGAAAACAGCATTCTCTGACGGTCCTTGACACACACATGCACACGCGCACAGACAAACAAAGACACAGAAACAGACTCATACACACACATTAATTAGGCAGCCTACACATGGCTGAGCGTCTGCTGTGGAGGCTGAGACTTGCACACACACACAGGCGGGCACACACACACACACACACACACACACACACAGGTCTTTAGATGGAATGTGTTGTAGACAGAGCACACATTACTCTTTTTGTTTTCTTTTTAACCCCCAGCTCCATGTGTGTCTGTGTCGCACTGGCATTATAGTCTGCTGGAATTGTTTCATTCATGAACACTCCCATACAAATGTGAACGTAGCCATTAGCTAAGGAAAGCTCATTTCACTATTTCTCTCCTCTTTTACTATAGTTTTATATCACCAGGTGGCTTTTATACACACTGGTTGATGACAGCAGCCTGTGCTTGTGAACGCCACTCTATGTGCCTGCATATGTGTGCAGGTGGAGGGCACACTAGGAACCCTTCTGCCGACTGTCATTAACTCCTTGGCTCATATATCTGAATGTCCTCTACAGCAGCTGCAACACCAGTGTGCGTCTGTTAATGCCAATGATAAGCCAGTGGCATCAAAAACTTGATCGGCAAGGCTTTGGAGATCTGATATTTGCAAACAAAAATGTAATGTAATGTCTCGTTTGGGGCTGAAGCTTCCAGCAGTCTGTGAAGCTAACAGTAGTAGATGTCTTCTACATTATTTGAGAGGAAGCTGCTTTTAATGTGAAACATTTATGCAGTAAACGCTGAGTTTCATTCATGATATCTTTGCACAAAAATAAAACTAAATTTATGTAAAAAAAAATGTGTGACAGTAGCAGAGTGGTGAGTATTACATGACCGTGGAAGAGGACAAAATCAGAAAATAGGGAGGCTTCAAAATAAACTGAATATATGGTAAAACCAAATCTAGTTCTCTCTGCAGTTGAGGTAAATAAAAGCTCAAGAATTTACCATAACAATACCTAACTAATAAAAATATATATGATAATTGTAAGGAAAGGAAACCTAAGATTCATGTTACTTTATTACAACAATTAGCACAAGCCATACTGTAGCTTCGTAACAGGTTGGTCTTTTGAACACCTCCCTTTGAAAGGTGCAGCCATGTTTCTTAAGTCAAGTAAAGGTCTCACAAGCATTACATTTGCCTGAACATACTCTACTGTACAAGAACATTTTATATAAATCTATGTGATCAAAGAAAAAGTCACTAATATAATTTCATCAATGAGGGCAATTATACCTGAAAACCATCCTTGCATGTTGTTAGTGACGTTGTCAGAAACGTCTCTGGAAGTGGATCAAATAGAAAGATTTGGGCGCAGAGACGTGGGAATGGGAAAACAGAAGGAGAGAGCTAAGCTTCGGGTGACAGATGTGAAAGCTGCTTTTCCTCACCCTTCTCTTCACAGTGAAGTGAATGGCTGCGTAAAGTAATAAGCTTGTGGCTCATACTTGGTAAAGATAAACAGAAGCGGTCCAGGGCACTAAGCAGTCATGGCAAGCCACTGAGTACGCATACTGCCTTGTGCAAAACACAAGTGAAAGCTCAGAGTGCTGTAGTCCAAAATGACTCATAGTTTAGTCACCCCGTTTAGCACCAATTGCTAATTGGTTGCCACAACACTGATTATGTCAGTGAGGCTCATGTTTGGCCTTTACCGCACAGCAGTCAAGACATCCAAAACGGTCAGTCAGTTTGCAACATAGACTCAAACAGAATAGTCCAGTGATGATGTACTTTTTTTTGACCATCCCCAAATTCAAGGAAGTAAATAAACAAGTAATGAATTGACTCAAGCACTAATAAGTCAAGCACTAATCAGTCAACATTTAAAAGCATGCATGCACTGGTTTGTAAGAGCAGAATTAGATTTGCACATTAATGAGGGCAGATTTGTATTTGTAACAGGTGTTTTGAGCTTTCAAGATAAAACACTGTGACTGCATTTGAGAGCAGAGAATAAATTGTCCTGCTTACCATGATAATGCTAACATGCTGATTCTAAGATCACGGTTTCATTCAGCGTTTCAGATTAGTGTATTAGCGTGTTAACATTTGCTAATTAGATACAATGCAAAGTACAGCTGTAGTTGATGAGAATGTCATTAGTTTAACAAGTACTTGGTCATGAAAAAAAAGTACTGGACGGTTTAAATTTTGAGGGTCAAAGATCACCAAAGAACATGAGTGTCTAAACCAAAGTTCCTCCGACTCAGCACACTTGCACAGCTTTCCAATACATTTCCACTGTAGAAGACAAAGAAGACAACGGTGCAGAGCAGGTGTGGAATGGGATGAAACGAATGACAGACTGCAGCAAGCCTGCATCCAGAGTTTAAGGGGCCCAAGAATTTTCTACTGAGCAAAATGTATTCTTCAATACGTTCAACATAACCCACACCACTGTGTGCTCAAATGGTGTGTCAGGCTTCCCAGATGCCATCACTTCCCTTCTTTCACACCTCTGCTCTGGACTCTGCTCTGCTCCCCTCAATGGCTGCCTCCCCCCTCTCAGTACACCCATAACCACAGAGGACATCTACATGTCACTGGATGGTGTTTCATTGCAACTACCATACCTCTCCATGTCAACCACTGCCAGACAATTCACAATTCACTGCACTCCACACCCTCTACCAGTCCCACTCTTGCCCCCAGCCAAGTGGAAAAGGAGCTCTCCAGACTCTGAACAAACAAAACCAGTGGGCCAGACACCATCAATCCCAGGATTCTTGAAGAATGTACTAGACAGCTTGCTGGAGTCTTCCAGCACATTGTCAATTGTACCTTGAGGTTGACGGAGGTGTCCAATCTATGGAAGACCAACAAACTACAGGGCGCTGTTTTATCATGCTGAGAGCAAACATTTGGCCTGACATCATGCTCATTTCTGGCCTTTCTGTCGAAGATACACAAAACATTGAGGTGAGGATAAATCTTGTATTTCAATGGGTTAGAGTCATTTTTCATGTTACTGTTTTTGTAATAAAAGTTTGGAAGCGATCATGAAGGTCAATATTAAAAACAGAAAATCAATAGCTTTAGTTTTAGCCTACTTATCAGTTGCTAGCTAAAGGCATGTGGTAGGTAGCTCTAATGTAAGAATGACTTTTGTAAGTTGTGTTGTTGATGAGCATTCACATTCACCCTCCAGATGAATGATAGACAGCTTCATCTCATGACTTGTGTAACCACAATCACCTGAAGCTCAACATCAGCAAGACCAAAAGTCTGGTGGTGGACTACCAGAGTAACAGGAGGACCCCTGTCCTCATTTTCATCCAGGGACAGGATGTGGAGAGGGGGGGCTCATATAAGTACCTTGGGGTCCAAATAAATAAACATCTGGACTGGTCACACAATACTGATGCCCTCTTCAGGAAGGAACAGAGGGGATTGTACTTCCTGAGGAGACTTAAATCTTTCAGTGTACACAACAAAAACCTGAAGACCTTCTACCAGCCTGCGGTAGCCAGTGCACTGTTCAGTGCTGTGTTGTGCTGGAGTGGTGGCATCAAGCATGGTGAGGTCAGTGGACTGAACATGCTGGTTACGAAGGCTAGCGCTGTGGTTGGGCTGGAACTCCTACAGTCTGGAGTCTGGATGGCGAAGAGGAGAATGAAGGACAAGATTAAAGCCATCCTGGAAAACCCCTCTCACCTCATCCACAACAAGCTGTGGCAGATGGGAAGCTCCTTCAACCAACAGACCATTCCACCCAGGTGCAAAACTGCACTTCAGACGTTCATTTGCACCTGCTGCCATCAGACTGTACAACAGCAGTGGAGACCACATACTATTTCACCACTCAACACACATATTTGTCTTATTTCATAATAGATTACTACATTTGGCCTCATACCATGTCTGATATCCCAGACTATGTTATGTTAATCTGTTACATTTACTTTGCATTCATTTAATATGGTACTTCTACTACATCTCTATATTATTAAAGCAAAAATTAGGTGGCATTACTTAATAATATCAAATATTAGTCAGGTGTACATTCATTACATCGACTAGTTGACTGCTGACCACTGTCACTGTCAATACACCAATATCATTTTTATCTTATGCATAGTTAGGATTCTATTCTTATTGTACTTACCGTATATCTACTATTGTTTATTTCTTTTACTTTCTATACTTATTTCAATCCTTGTGCTCCTGCGACTAATGGATTTCCCCTCTGGGGGATCAATAAAGTTTATCTTACCTCATTTGAAATCTCAAAATCTGCCAAAATAGCTAGAGAAAACAGAGAGATCGGGCTCAGGAACAATGTCTGACAATGCCCGTACAAAACTGATTCTTCTCTTGAAGCAAAGGTTAAACCACAGGCCGAATAGCACTAATATTTGTTTAACAGGCACTTGTTTGTCGTCTATACACTGTCCTACACATTTAGCTCAGCTCAGGTTCATGTCTAGCAGATCTTTCAGTAGAATTTATGCACCAAGCTTTTATAGAAAATATGGTCAGCAGTTCTTTACTACGGTACTGTTCATCATATCTCAACCACACACACAGTTAACATTATTTGAAGAGTAACATTTAGAGTAAAATTCATGGATTACTTTGAATTGTTTATCCATGGCAGGAAGCAGTTATTACAGTTCCCCCAAAACACAGAATGCCAACAGATTGATTGATTTTGTGATCATCTGATTTTGGTGATAATCTACAAAACTGTACATCAACAAAACAAACGTTCAAACAAAGCAAACACATCTAATGACTTGGTAATAAATAAAATGGTGAAAAAAGCTTTTCCTTTGCACATTGCTCCTGCCAAATTAACATAAATGTTCACGGCACATTTTCTTACCAGACAGATGGCCACACTCACACACAAAGACACACCTGAGCTGTGGGGACAGGATTTGTACAGTAAGTGCACAGTGTGACACTCAACAAGCTGTGGTCCGGATGTTGGCTAACCAGCTAAATAAAAGATTATTAAGTTATCAGTGTTGTGCTGCTGGTGTCCAAATTGGTACGCGGGGTATGATGTCCCCTGGGATGTACATTAACCTACATTCTAATGAATCAAGTCAGTCCCTCGTAGGGTTGAATCAGGGCTGACCCGGGCATGTTTGGCATAGCAAAGAGCAGCGTAAAGAACATTCCTGTAGCAGCTTCTCACTTTTAGCTGGTGATGACCATCACTGTAATCAGTTAAGGTGGCAATAATCGGTAGCAGCAGGTTATATGAGGTAGGTAATTTACATTAATTCTGGACATCCCTAAACATTGCAATACAGGACTGTTTTGAGCAGAGGCTGAACGTGTGCTCTATCACACACACATTTGAAGTATCACATCCTTCACATACTCCTGCTTCACTTATGTAAGGAGAGACATTTGATACTAGTTCATACCAATTCATTTCAAAGAAAAAGTTGTAATCGATACATTTGCTGTTAAAGGCAAAGTTACACTGTGAGTCAGTTCACTTCCTGCAGACCTGCACTGACCAGAGAGACACCGTGTTTGTCCGTCAGTTGTGCCTTCCTCATTTGCAAACACAAAGGCCTGTGATCAGATGTCATCGGTCAAATAGCATATCCTGAGGCTCTACTTCACATGCGGTAAAACCCAGTTCTGATCCTGTTTTTGTTCCAGGAGGAGTGGTGGTTCAGTGCCGTATAATCTAGTCAGAAACCTGCATGTCAACTTTACACTGAATTTTAACCAGACTACATCCTGCTTTATGCCAGTATCATTTCCCCGTGTAAGGATGGCTCAAAATGAATCTGTCCTCACATAAACAGAAGAATGAATGTGTGTGTGTGTGTGTGTGTGTGTGTGTGTGTGTGTGTGTGTGCAGCGTAGTATCCATCCTTCCGTGGCAATATGGCTGGCACTGACAGCTGTGGCAGTTCCAGTTATTGAGTCGATGGGTAATTGGTCTCACAGGAGATAAACGAGGCACTGTGTGCTTGCGTGCACGCTTGTGCGTATGTGTATAGAACATGTTTATGTGCATGTACTGTAGATGTGTGTATCAGTTCGCACCAAGAGGAAGATGATGCACCAACTTGAGGATTACCCAAGAGGAGACAATCACAACTGAGCTCTTGGATGCTTGAGTACCGTTTGTCACCCATTTAGGAGACACATGAGGTGGGCACCATTCTTTGCTGCCTACAAAGAGTCTCTCTCCGCAATTACAATTTCCTATAATAGCCAGAAGCACATATGTAGAATTTGTCTGACTCACAAGAGTTGGCTATCAGTGTAAGCCTGCCACTGGCCAAGTATTTCAGTTGAAATTCTCTTCCCCTTTTCGCTATCTGTGTGTTACAGTCCTCTGAGCTAGCAAACTACAATTCTGAAAATGGCTGTTTTTTATCCTTTTCTTTTTTTAATCAATTTAAGTTCTACCACATAGTTAACATATGGTATGTCTTTCACTCTTTTATATGGCATTGTCTGTTGAGGGGATTTAACTATTTTAATGCCAGGGCCTACCCAACTCCCCGCGAGCAAATGTTCCACCCACACAAGTTCGTCCCCTTCACTATTTTGCACCTCTGTATCCTGGGCTTATTGTGATTGGTTTAAGAGAGACAACTCCGCCAGAATATTTTCTCCCCTTTATCAGAATGATAATGGGTTCAGCCAGACCTTTCTCCAGGTGTAGCTTCGCAAGATTTTAGTTTGCAGAACATGGGAGTTGCTGGTCTACCACTGCTTCAGTTGGATATGTGGTTTACAGTATGTTATTGTATGTTACACACATATTGTGTTGGATCTGAACTAATCCTTAAAGGTGCGGCCGTCATAAAATAACACTGACCAGTTGATAAACTAACCTATTAAGGCAGCGATAGACCAGCCATTCCTGTGCTCTGCCAGGTAAAATTATTATTTTTGTCAAAGAAATATGACAGCTTTGAAGAGGGCAAAATAACAATTGTTTGTGGTTAAACAAAAGATCTTTCCGGTCTATCTCAGTAGGGATTACTTGTGGTGGTCTTTTCAGTCAGATTGCTCCACTGGGGGTGTTTTTTGTATTTTATCTGTGTTTTATGTTTTGTTTTTTTTTTGTAATTTGTCAGAAGGTTCAATAAACACTCCAGTTTCAGAAAATTTGAATTTTCTGGCAATTAGTTCATGGTTCAGGCATTAAAGGGTTAATTAACATAATGTCAGGAATAAAACCTAAATTTAAAGTTTGAAAATAGACTTTTCATTTGAAATTCATGACAATGTACATAATGTGGGCATTATTACATTTACTCCAAAACAGAGATTAAACCTGATATTGTTGTGCATTGGGTGGGAGTTTGCAGGTGAGTGGCTTATGCTTTCCCCTCCCCCACCTTTATGAACTTGACCTCTGTCTTTCAGTGCACTGAATCCTGCAGGACTGAATTAGACAAGCTGAATAATATTCATATTGTATTGTGCATACACTGATTATTGCATTTTAAGATTCTATCCAAAACATAGCAGATAAAACTATAAAATGTAGAAATCATAATTCTGAGAGCCCAGTGGTTTATTCATATCCATGAGCTTATTACTATAAACCAAAAGGACCTACTTCGTCACATTAACACCTTTCCTACTTAAGTCTTTTTTCAACAACTCAAAGTGCTGTAACACATTCAAACATTTGCACATCATTCATACAATGATGGTAGGTTGCCAATCTTCCATCAGGAAATTAATCATTCACACATACAAACTGTCAATGTTCTGATTGGTGGATGACCCGCTCTACCTCTGAGCAACAGCCACCTCGAGATTCACATGTAATAAATTACAATGATTTTAAATTAAGGTTACAGGGTTTAAATTGCATAAGCTTTGTGCCATGACTTCTGTTTGGAGTTAGCATGTGTCCATGTGTCTATGGAGAATTCATTGGTTCATGAAAATGTGATTCATATTCACAATTATCCAATTTTACATTTAGTTCCACTGAGATAATAATGCAGAATGTCTATACAGGCGCATTGATGTATGTTTTAAAAGATATTAGTCCCTGATAGCAACATGACGTTTATGCTCAGCACCATATATAATACAGAATTTCAGCAGCTTTCGTAGACTTTCCAACATACGGCTAATCATAATGTCTTTAGATGCAGGACCCTGAGCTATCTGGCAGGCTGAGCACATCTGGTACCTACACAGGAAATGAAAACATCAATGGGCTAATGATGGAATCCTTTTAGCCAAGATATATTTAGATTCACACAATCACATGCAAATATGGCAAGCGGTTTCTGCCTTAAAGGGAGCATATTATGCAAAATGTCTTTTCAACATAAATATGAGTCCCTGGTATGTATAGACCCTCCCACTTTGAGGAAAGACCCATGCTTTCTCTTTTTCTCCTGCTCCATCTGTATATGTGTGAGAAAATGCTTTGCTTAGTCTTGACCCTGTGTGTGATGTCACATACTGGGATCTGTTGAACATGTAAGTTCCCTCAGCCCTTCAGCAAACTAACACAGAAAACTGGAATCCACCTCCCTGTCCCCCACTGCTATAAGACTGATGCTAGCTCTGGTAATAAGATGTCAAAGGTATGAACAAACCATTGTGTGCTGTTAGTGTCTGCAAAAACCCACACAACATTCTTCATGTCCTCCCACCATCTGTGGAAGGGAAGACGCAGCAGATTTAGTTTATTTTAGATGAACTTGTGACTGAAATTCTATTACAGACTGCAAAATACGACAGTTGTAGTTACTTTTAAATAGGGTTGTAAATCGTACAAGCTATAGGATATTGCAGAATTGACTTAACTTAAAGTTAATATAGATAACTAATAACATATAAATAAGCAGTGTTTTATTTTGTTGAACTGGGCGTAAGCATGTTGCATGGCCATTGTGGCTTCCCTTCAGAATGGAGATTGGTGGGTGGTACCTGCTCAGGTTTGTGGGAGCTGACCAACCAGACCAGATTGGGCTTTTCTGAGGGGGGCCTTAAAGAGAGTGGAGCTAAAAATAGAGCAGTCAGGAAGGAATAGGTTGAAAAAAGAAAAGGCTGAAAAGAGCAGTATGCAGTATGCACACTATCAGAGAAATACTATGTTTTTTTTTAACATTACAACATGTAAACATATTGTAGTGGGACCCCCAATTAAAAGTGTGAACCCGAAAATGAGAACACAATATGTCTCCTTTAAAAGCCACCAATTTCACTTGTAATAGTAAAAAGTTCAGTTGAAGATATCTCCCTCCTGCTCACTCATTGTATCCCCAGTAACTTGGCCTTGCAGGTAAGTAAGTAAAGTTTATTTAGTATGGCACTTTTTAAGGAACAAAGTCACAAAGTGCTTCACAGGAGTAAAATATATATGATAAAATCATAAATAAGATTATAAAAGCAGTAAAAGAAACAACAATCAGCCATAAGGAGGAACAGATCTAAAACACACAAACACACTTTGGTTCTGGATCAAAAGTTGGAGGTCCAGAGACGACTTGTTGAGGCAGGAGAAAAGGGAATTACAATAGTCCAACCAGGATGATATGAAACCATGAATAATCATCTGAAGCTGAATGGGCCTAAATTTAGCAATGTTTCTTAAATGAAAGAAACATGTCCTGGTCTATAATCTGACGTGTTGATAAAAAAAAACATTGCATGATCGAATATAACGACAAGATTTCTAAGCTTGGACTGAACAGCTGAATGGGGGGGGCAATACACTGGGCAACCTTGGAGGCTATGCTATCTGAGGTGATGATAAGGACCTCAGTCTTGTCTGCATTTAACTGTAAAAAGTTGTTTGCCATCCAGTCCTTAATAGCAGACAGCCAGTTTGTCAGTTTCATCAGGTTTAAAAGAGACATACAACTGTCATCAGCATAACAATGATAAGAGATACCCTTAAAACTGGAGATAATGTCTCCTAAGGGAAGCATAAACAAGACAAATAATATAGGGCCCAGGACAGAACCCTGAGACACACCACAGGAAAGAGCGCAGCAGCAGCACAGAAAAACTCCTGTGTGCACAGAGGTGCATGGCAAAGTGCAAAGTGATTTGTACCTGCAAATCTGTATTTGTATCCGTAAATCTGGTGTTGTATTAGTAAATCTAGCTTTGTATCTGTGCCTCTAATTTGCAACTCATATATTAGTATTTGTACGTCACCTTAAAATGTTTAAATTGGAAACACATTTGTGAATCTCAAGATAGATCCTTTTATACCTACTTTACCATACTGCACACAATATCCATGACAAGTAAATGTCACAGGGTGAGCAGGATTGCTTTTGAAGTAATGCAACAAAATAAACTAATTGGTTTAAAGGAAGGAGTCTGAAAGAGTTAATATGTAATGACATGATGGAGACTGTAAAGATAATGCAGCAAAATAAATGATCAGGACAAGAGCATAAATTAGATAAATTATGTTTCATTTCACTACACTGCATAATTTAGAAGTTTGCTGTTGGGTCAGCTGTGTTAGCTGCCAATCATTTGCACATTTTGGAAACCAGTCTTCTTGAAAATGCTTAATGTCAATGTCTGTGCCATCTCTGGGTTTTTGTCACACAGGCTTCAGTGAATGGGAAGTGATGAAAATTCATCCCACATAAACAGAATTTTATTCTATTATGCAAATTATGGCTGGCAGTTACTTCAACTACTCTACAGGGCTGCCAACTTTTCAGTTTCGTTTGGCGTTACAGTCAGTATTAGTGATGTCCCTGAAATATATGAGTGTTTGGCATTACCCACCGCAGGGGTCAGGGTAACAACTCCTCAATCCCCATGAATGCGAACGTTTAGCAGCAGAATTCATATTTTAAAACATTCATAGGTTCAAATTGTTCATTTCAGACAGTTTCCTGCATTCTAGTGAATGTATTGAGTATACTGTCCAGATAATGAATAAACCAGATTTTATTCAACTAGAAAGCTGGCCGGCCTGCTGGACTTTAACTAGCCTACATCATCAGTTGCAACAAAGCTCTGATTTGCAGGGCTGTTTAGATGTCAGTAGAGTTAAAGAGTTAAACTGCCAGAACTATCCATGAAATCCATGCAAGATCATGTATTGTCCTGAAATGTTGAGAGCTTTATCTGCAGAGACTATCAACACACTGAAGTCTGTCTTTCTCTCCTGTCATTGAACAATCAAACTATTACATTAAGATACAAACATAAAATCAATAGACTGTTGAATAGAGTTTAATATAACATACTGCACTATATGTAGATCCAGACAGAAAAAACATTGACAGGCTCAATAAAACAGAATGAAATCATTTCCTCTATCCTTAGTGAACGGCCTAAAACAGAGCAATTCCAACACTTTAAATGAGCAGTACAGTATGTTAATCCTAATTGTGTTACAGGATTTAGAGACTTTGCTTAAACTGTGGTGCATTTTGTTGCAACTCCTTACAGCAGACAAGCTGTCAGCGTGGCATGGTCAGTACTCACAAATGCAATGTGTGACTGTTGATCATTTTCACTTCAGTCAGTCGTCAGTGATAATGTGATTGTATGTTGTGTTTCACATTTTTCAAAAGATGCTGTAACACAAGCGAACAAGATCAACAGTAGCCTTGCTCAGAAAGTTGGTGATCTCCTAGAACACAGGTCACTAACTGGCGGACCGCAGTCCAGGTCCGGACCCAGGCGCCATCCTATACGGGAGACGAGGCGCTTCTATTTTAACCGACGCAGCTTTTCTAGTGTTTACGGCATTGGTTGAGCAGATCAGGAAATGCACAGACCAATTGTATTTGAGTTAAGCCATCCCACATGACACTACGTGGGTTTGAGATTTATATATTGTAAAGTTGGTTGAGACTGTTCAGTCAAGATGTGACAGTTAAAGAAAAAGGGAAAAGCTGCTGCTAAACTTTTTTCTCAAGTTATTCAGAGTTATTCAAAAGCTTTTTATTTTTTTATCAATTTTTACTTAATGAGACAAGAACGTTCTACCTATCTACAGTATTATGCGTCTGTTTACTTAAATGTTAAGTGTCAATAAATATTGTCAAAATGTTTTTGAATCATACTGAATTTATTTGATTTGACTGTCAGTTATGCAGTGTAGTGTAAAAAAGACAAGTGTTGCGCTAAAAGAAATGAAGTTTGCAAGCTGCCATATTGATTTAAACACTGGAACTATTGAAATAATGGAGTAAACACTAGAACAGCTACATATATGCTGAAGGATGTTATGTTGATTGAAGTTTTAGTAATTAGTCTGACTATGACTTATATTCTTCACCATGGTTTGAATACATATACTCCTCACTATGACTTTACATGTACTCATCACTGGACTGAAGTAAAACTGTGTGTATCCCTCACTCCTTGACCCTCACTGTATCACATATATGTTAAAACAAGTGCATTTATATTAAACACTATAATTTTTAAAAAAAGGCAAAAAAGGTCAGAGAAATATTGGTATAAAATTTATACAACATAGCATATAAAAAAAAAAGGACATGCATGTCCACACTAAAGTGCAGGTGGCTGAAAAGTGTACATGTAAAAGAGAGCATGTCCACACTAAAGTGCAGGTGGCTGGAAAGTGTGTAATATTTATACAACGTGACATATAAAAGAGAGCATGCCCACACTAAAGTGCAGGTGGCTGGAAAGTGTATAATAATTATACAACATGATATATATAAAAGAAAGCATGCCCGTGCCAGTGCAGGTGGAAAGTAGAGATGGGATTTATGGCTCTTTGAAGGGAGCTGGATCTTGAGGAGCCGTTCCTTTCAAAGAGCCGTTCAAACGACTGACTCGTTGTTATATTTACTTATTTATTTATTAGAAGTCAACCATGGGTAACTTGTTTTCATCAAGGAAACAATCACTGGTAGCAGTTGTAAAATAAGATTTGATTCAGAATAATTCAAACTTATACAGGGGCGGCTGTGGCTCGGTGGTAGAGTGGGTCGTCCCTCAATCAGAAGGTCGGGGGTTCGATCCCCAGCTCCTATGGGTCAACATGTCGAAGTGTCCTTGAGCAAGACACTGAACCCCAACTTGCTCCTGAAGCATGGCTTCAGAGTGTGAATGAGTATGAAAGAATAGTCTCCTCCAAATTACATTTCTCCTCTATGATTGATGTGTGAATGGGTGAATGAGGATGTCATGTAAAGCGCTTTGAGTAGTTGAAATAACTAGAAAGGCGCTATACAAATACAGACCATTTACCATACATATCTATTCTGAAATATTGATTATAATTTCATTTGGCTTGTGTTTTCAGTGTAATCATTCCATAAGGTGGTGCCATACCAACATGCTTTGACAGTGAGATCACTATTTTGAATTTTCCCCTCACCTAAAAAACTTTGTGGCACAATAAAGCTATGCAGGCTGCAGATTACTTCCATGCAAAATAACTTTAGTGTGAAATTTTCCACACATGAACATTTTAACAATACAGAAAAAATATGAATATAATAAATAAGTATATAAGTAGTATTAGTATAGTATATAGTATAGTATTAATATAAATAAAACTAGAATAGAAATTAGGACATGATATAAATGTGAATGCATAATTGTACTAAACTACCTGGTGTGTGTACACCTGAACTACTTTACAAACAGGAACTCAGCTCCTTGACTCAAATCCACATCAGAACAATGGAAACAATAACAAATAACTTTTCTTCCGTCATTAATATCTCCTGCTCCCTGAATGTAAATCTCTTCAGTCCAGTCGGGCGGCGCTCATTAATATCTCCTCCCCTAATGCTGCGCATCTGTAGCTGCGTTCACGTGAATGGAGCGTGCTGTGGACGACTCAAACTCGATGTCATTAATCGTTCAGGTGAAGGCAGCGTGGACAACTCAGACTCGTGGGGCACACAGGTGACACATGAAGGCAGCGCAGGCAATTTGCATATAAGAACGGCTCGCAAACGAACGGCTCTCAACTGCGAATCGGTTCTCATCGTTCACTTTAAAGAGCCATTCAAAGACTCGACTCGTTCGCGAACGTCACATCTCTACTGGAAAGTCCCTACAATCCCAACTCAAGGACACATCACCCAAGTCCCATCTGGTCAAGAAACATAATGGTGTAATGTTACACTTCCGACACCTGACCAATGATTATAATGGTGTAATGTTACAATAAAACTAGATTGGTTACTTTGATGCTGTGATGAAAGGAAACCAGGTGGAGCCTCATGAGAATATAAGCTGATGTATTGTATGTGAGAGCTCAGAACTCTCTGACTGTATGTATTGTGCAGATAGACTGTTCTCCCTTTAAAAAGCCGGCATTAAAGGTCTGTTTGCTGCTCTGAACTCTGTCTCCTGAAAGACTGTTTGAGTCTGACTGCTGAAAGTAATTTTCCTGATCACTTTTCTGACTTGAAGTTTGATCTATTAGCCAAAGTGTTCTCAAATCCATTGCGCACTGTTAAGATAACTATAAATCTGGCCTAGTGGCTTAGAACTTCAGTTCTTTGCCACGTCAGCAGATGTTGATACAACTACTAGGCGACATCAACATATATCACACTAACTCAAGATAGACATTATGATGTTTCCGGACCTTTGCTTTAATACATTTGCTCTGACTGGACCTTTTGAATTTTAGTTGAATAACCCTCGCCTAGAAGATGACCAGGAATATGACACAGATAAGGGAGATGACGAGAAGGAGGAATGTATGTCAAAAAAAACAGAGAAAATGTGCCAGAAGGAAGAAAAAAAGAACATGGGGAAAAAATGTAACTGTATTTATGGAAAAGCTTACAAAGCTAAATTGCATGTCATTTAAAGAAAAAGCACAAGAAGACGCTTGTCAGACCAACATGCTTACCCAAAACTTTAAAGAAATGACATCTGTTGTTGGTTCAGCTTTGCTATGACTATAACCACAATATAATTGTTTTGTAGACCGGACAAGGGGAGTTAGTAAAGTTTTCGACAACCTTCACAAGAAATAAATCCAAATAAGTATTTGCCCTGCAATTTCTGTTATGGGTTTTTCTGAAAAATTCAGCTCAGGTAGAACGAGGTCTCGCTCGGGAAAAATTCAAGTCCAAGATGCAGATTGCTATCTTGTTCCAATAAAAGGAAATACAACAGAGAGGTGTTCGAAAATCATTGGTAGGATGCTGCATTACGAGGAAAAATCAGATGCACTTATTTTTGAGTATAGTGACAGATTGTTGGAGAGGCATTGGAGCGATCCATCCAAAGATAGTATGTTATCGATAATGAGTTGTTGGAGATTTGTGGTTGCTACAAAGGCACTGAACACATCAGTGAAAATAACTAATGGATATCTTAGTTCCACCACTGATCAAATTGGCTGTTAACGCAGCTGAAAAGGCATCTGATTACTCCAAATCTACCACTGTGACTGACCATTTCTTGCTGTAAAACTAGGATATTCTCTAAAGACACTTGGTGATATCACTAATAGCTCGGTATGTGGAGGCAGAAGCAGAGGCAGCTGCAAACATGTTGGGGTTGGTGGGCTCAGAATGGAACCTCTACCTCTAAATAGAATATTTGAAGTCCATTGAAGACAATGACATTGTCAGCATGTTCTGTGAAGCTACCCTCTCACAAATTATACAGTTCAATGGAGTGTCATGGTGAGGCAGCTAAAATGCTACTTGAAACATATGAGGGTAAAAATACAGAGGCAGTAAGTGAGGAGGTTATGGAGTGCCTCTCGAAATTGGAATGGGACCTGAGTGACGACTTCACAAGAATTGTGATTAGCCAGAGAGAGGGAGAAAAACACCCGTGCTGCTTACCAGCTAGATGACGAGCTTACCGGTTATTCCTCCTGAGCACAGGATACTGGAACATTACGTTCGTGACACCAACAGATACTGTATATCTTTGCGAGACCAATGTGAAACTCCCATATATACAGTCTCTAAAAAGTTTTAGCTCTGTGTAATGCAAAACATCCTGTGACCCTTACCTCCACTCAACTGAGGAAGTACATGGTGACTCTGTCAAATAATGAACCTAAAGGATCATGAGTTGGATCGGGTAGCAACATTCATGGAATATGATATCCGCGTTCACAGAGAGTGTTATCATCTAACTGAGAGCAAAATCCAACTTGGAAAAATGATCAAGCTGCTTCTAGCCGTAGCATGTGGAACTGCTAAAGGAAAATCTCAGGATGAGATTGACTTAGATTTAAAAGATGAGCATCTAGCACTCAGTTTGATCTCATGTTTTATTTACTTATTGAAAAGTAGTAGCAGTTTACGCTTTAAGGGGATCTGAAAAAGAGCACTTGAGACTTGTACAATTCAAAATGCAGTGGTGGAATGTAACTAACCCTCTATTGCATGGTCTTGCCATATAGCAACAATTACTTATCTCATTTTTTACTAATAGGCAGTAATATAAAATCTGCATTTTACTGTTTAGTTGTGAAGAAGGGGACCTTTATTATGTTAAGAAAAATAATTGAAGACATCAAATCACCAATAAATTCTGTTTTTTCCCATGGAGATGTGACAGAGAAAGTCAACCAACTGTTAACAGCATTTAGGCAAAATTCTTTCAAGAAAAATTTTGTAATATTATCTGGAGTAAGTTTTTTCATCATCAAAACCAATTTAGATGTGATAAGTTTTTTATAAAATGGTAAAATTAATTTGTTGCCATATGGCAACTAAATGCATACAGTGAAGTCTCTATAGAGGCCCAGGCTGGGCTCTGGACCTGCTCTGTGGTGTCTTCTGGGCAGCCAGGTTCTCTCACACAGGCCCTCAGGCAGCCTCTTCTAAAATTAGGCTACTCTGGCACTATGTTTCCAACTTTTGATGACATTCAAAATGGAAAAAACATTATTTTTAGTCATATTTTGTAATTGTGGATAGTGTGTACTGAATAATCTAGATTATAACTGTATCATTGGAAATCATAGTTTTAACAGAAGGCACTGTGATATCCCACCCAAACTATATGTTGGTCCACCTTCATGAACATGAAGCCCAGTCAGCTTGTAGATGCTTTATGTATGGAAAATACTCTGCAATAGTCCAGATGGGATGGTAATTGTGATTGTAGGCAGCATTTTAGATTGTTTTTGACAGCATAAGACATTAATTATATTTTATTCTATTAATTTGGCACTTTCCACGATTAAACATTGTTGCCATAGGCCAACAATGCAAGGGAAGTACAACTACCGTATCATTGTACTTGAGTATTTTAATCTGACACCTTTAGTTACTGGTTACTTCAGTTTTTTATACATAGCATAGGAAGAGTTTATAAAATATAATGTTTTGCAATAAAATAAAGAACTACAACTGAAATGATTGTTGATTTGTCAATTGACAGAGAAATTAATTGGCCAATATTTCGATATTTGTATAAATCCTTATTCATGTAAAAACATGTTTATGGTTCCAGCTCTGCAGATGTGAGGATATGCTAGTTTTCCTCATAACCTTAATGTATTTTCAATAAGAAACTGTTTTTTAGACATATGAGCCAGGTGAAGGTGTCACCTTGGGCTCTGGGTCATTGTGATAGCATCCATCACTATTTTCACCACACACATAAACAAACAAAAAATACATTTATAGCATATTATATTCATTTGCACATCAATCCAGAATGAATATAATCATTAACTACAGTCCTAAATATTTAAAAATGAATGCCACCTCAACTAACTCGAGCAGTAAAAATTCTGCTTTTACATTAATGCATGATGAGAGAGGTCAACTATCCTTCACTCCACTCCTACAAGCTGAAGCATTCAGTTCTTCCTCTTCCTCTGAAATTGAGTCGTCATCCCTGTCAGGTGGATCTGTGGCTATACAGATACAGATACAGATATACGGTCAGAGTGAGTCTACAAGCTCAAAGTCCTTTTGGCCTGCTGTTTTCCATGGGCCTAAATTCTCCTACGATGCCAGATTAAAACTTCAGCAGGCATATATCTATTAGCTTATATTTGAAATGGCACTGTACTTATTCCAGATGAAAAGTGGACGAGAGCCATCCTTGATGGTTTAGAGCAGGAAATTGTGCGGTATAAAGTTTGTGAGGTATAAAGTGCTAAAGAGATGGAACAGGTAGCCAGGAGTCTTAGCAAGACACACCCATATTTAACTGAGATGGGGCTGCAGTGGTTGTGGCGGATGAAAGAGCAGTTTACCATACATACCTGAGAACAGGGCTGCCCAGAGGGGACTGTGAACCCTTTAAAAAAGCAAACCTGCAGGATAGTGCAATGCAGCATTTGGTGCCAAAAAGGCAAATAGAGTAGAGGTGATTTTTTTGCCCAATATACCCATCAGCAGAAACTGAGGATAGTCTGGAGGCAATGAAGAAAGCTCTACTCTTTTACGTAAAAAGATAAACACAGAGGTTGTGAAAAGACTTTTGCACACAGAAGACATAAAGTTGTTTGTGATGCACCACTGGTGATGGATTTCATTGCAAAGTGGCCTGCTCTGTTTCAGTGAGGGACTGTAAGGCTGATCTCATGCTGACTTTTACATCTTGCAAACTGCCAATATGCCCAATTGCATATTCTTTTTGTCTGTGTGTTATCTCCCCTTTTGACAGTGTGTGTGGTCACTTGTTTCACGTTTTTCAATACAGCATGATGCTCATTTAGTAAATAAAGGTCCCATTTAGCATAAGATAGCAGGGGAGGTTTTAGGGTGGGTCTACCTTGTGATTAACCAATTAAAGGCAGTCCTCGTGGAACGAACATCAGTTCTGGCTCCAAAAAAACAACGACCATGAATCAAGAATGGCGACACCCATGAAGCCAAAATCGAGCGTTTAAACTGGCAGTCCACAAAACAATGGGTGGCGATACGAAGGCTACGTCCTGTTCTTATATACAGTCTGTGCCCTCACTAGACCCTTGGCCGGAAACCCTCCCCCAATCCGTGACAACATATATATCTCTATTTATTTACTATTGCTTTTCTACTGTTTTCTTTATTCTTTCTACTGTTTTCTTTCTTTATACTTGTTGCTGCTGTAACATGTTGAATTTCCCCCTATGGGGGATCAATAAAGAAAAGAATAAGTCTAAGTCTAACGGGGTTAAGCAACTCATGCTAGTAATAGGGAAGTCCATAACATGTAAAAGTGTCATACTTGTTAGCAAGCCTGCTAGTGCCAGCACTAGCACAGTCTTGTCGTCAGCTGCTGCAGACAGTTTTTCAGATGGTTTTTCAAAACTCTGCTGGACCCATTACTAGTCCCATTGGCCAGCAAGTCAACCATATGTCTAATACCCAATCAATTTAGAGTAAATTTAGAAATTGAAACCATGTCTGAACGACAGGTGGATCCCATAAGACTGCTCCCAGTCATTAGGTCCCCCGGATGTGATAAAAACAGGTATTCATGTGTGTGTTTAAACACGCATACTATTGTACAAAGTCTGCTTGTTTCACATGGATGAAGCAGAGCCCAGAAGCAAACGTGTGCCTGCTAGAAGATGGCTCAGTAATTTACTGGGTGGATTTCAAGGTGTCAGCCTTCAGGCTAGTTGAGTAAGAGTCTTAGGGAGATCAGGCACTCAAATGCAAACGCACACACGTGCACGTGCACACACACACAGACACACCGCCCCGTATTAGCAGTGGTCTCTGCTGGCAGAGACACTGAGCTTCTGTTTGTATCTCAGCAGAGCCCTTTGATGTGCAGTAGCATTTTGCATGCTGCTGTTCCTTGCCCCTTTCTCTCCTCTCTCCACACACACACAGAGAGCCAGTTGAGGGAGATGTCCAAGTTATCTAATGTGTTCAGTGCATGTTGTGCTGCCAGACTCCATCTGGACAGAGCCAATTCCTAACCAAGGACCAGCTAGGATGCAACATCAAACAGCATGTAAAACCCTCTTACTGGATGCCCAGCTTAATTTGTGTGTGTCTGTGAGTGTGTTTCGAGGAAACATATGTACAAAGATTTGCAAGTCATACTCTGTAGATAATTCAGAATGGCAGAAGAATGTAAGAAATAAAGCATTTTCAGCCAAAAAGAGATCTTTACCTACTGGTCATTACTAGTTAATAAACACATTGTATAAGCAAACATTTTGAAGAATGACTTGAATTTGGTTATTTAGAATCAGAATCAGAATTAAGTTAAGAGTTGTCATCAAGATATTTATATACCAGGGTATTTTACATTTATTACTGCTTTCTGATGGACAAACTGTAAGAGTGAGACTATTTCTTGAAGATGTCTTTGGCATTTCTGTACTACAATTCCTAAATCTATGGTAAGCTAATATTGGCTGATAATATCAGTTAATATTATATTAATATTAACTCTGCCGATTAAAAATAACATACCACCAAACCACATTTAAGCCTCCACTGCAGACACTGTGTCCAGCTTAAAACATGGCACTTCAACACAAAGCGACCACACCCCTTATCCCATAGCCCATAACGTCCAAAAACACATACAGCCATGTTTCCATCACCTAGTCCTGAATTTGCCATTATTTTCCATAGAGCACTTACTCAGAATGATTCAGGGTGCTGTGCAATTGTCATTGGGCTCCAATGCCCCTCAACCCTCACACCAGGGCTTGCATGGGTATGAAGAATGTGCAGAAAGATGCACCTAAACATCTGGCAATCCTGAGGGGAGATAGGACCACTTTTACAAGATGAAACAGGTGGATGTTGAATAATGCACTTTTTTTCCAGCCTCCTTTACTCAGGAAGACTAATGTTTCCTTTCAAACGTATTAGCATTTTGATAAGCCCAGCTGAAGCCCACTCTCCCTCTCCTGCCGGAGCGATAAGGAGGTGCAGTCCGGCTTTATGACAGCATGGAGTAATTGGAACGCAGCATGGGAGAAGTCAGTGTTTAAAAAGGGGGAGGGAGGGAAAGAGAAAAAAAGGTCTTTCAGGTGGATAAAGTTTGCTGATTCTGTGAGTAAGGAAATTAAGAGAGACTGAATGAAAAAATAATTCTCTCTGTATGATACTGTAGGTGAAAGCCTGGCAGGATGAGAGATGCATTAAAAAAAAAAATGGTAGATGATTCATTAAAATGCTGATGTAGGGAGCTTGTTGGAGGTGCCATTCAAGCCCTCGGGTTCCATTCGTCTGTGGAGAGATTTCTGCCCACTGAAGGTGGCTCTGCACTAATTATGTAAAGATGTGTGAAAGGCAAGTGTCAGCACTGGCTTTTTTTCTCTGGTGTCAGGTCTTGATGCCTGTAATCCCATGAGCAAAAACCTATGTTATTTCCTTTTCTCATGCTTTTTTTTTTTTTTAGAACTGCAAGTGGTCATTGTGGCACAGGGCAGTAGTGTCACACCTTACCTGCTGCATGGCTCAGTGACCTAGATGGATGGATGCTGTAGGTTGTGAATTATTGGTTGTTGTAATCACACCTCCACTCCATATGTGACCTGGAATCATCTCTTCCTAACACACTGGACAGCATAAAGAATCTACCAACATTCTTGCATGGCCTTGGTGTCAATCATAAAAGTGATGTGCTTAACCCATAAACTTAGAAAAACTATAGCTTATTACAACTTGGATTTCATTTTTGTAGTTCAGGCCATTGCTTCCATCAGATGACATTGTACCAAACGGTGGTCAGCACTGTTGCCTCAGCAAGAAGGTTCCAGGTTCTCCCTGTGCTTGCGTGGGTACTCCAGCTTCCTCCCACAGTCCAAAGACATGCAGGTTAATTGGTGACTCTAAATTGCCCGTAGGTGTGGTTGTCTGTCTCTATGTGTCAGCCCTGTGGTTGGCTGGCAACCAGTCCAGGGTGTACCCCACTTCTCGCCCAAAGTCAGCTGGGATTGGCTCCTGCTCCCCCATGACCTTGACGGATAAGCGGTATAGACAATGGATGAATGGTTAAGTTAATTGGTTTGGTAAAAATAGGTCCAATGGATCATTGTGTTGTCAGATGATCAGAAAATTGTACCAAATTTATTTAGAGGGGAAAACCAACAACAAATATTACCCACACTGTCTGTTTTAATATCAGTTACAGTTTAGACATTTCCTGCTTCAACTCTGACCCACTGTAATTTCTCTACTTGTGCTTACAGTTTTCTTGTGCATTAAAGAGTCATTACTGACAGTTCAAGTGCACACACTTTCAGTTTGACCCCAAAAAAGTGGTCTAGATAATGTAGACTTGTTTGAAAACCTGTATGATCATCTGACTGCTCGCGTTAATTGATCGTCAGATACATTTTTAGCAATCATACCTCATTTTTAGATCTCAAGAATTACTTTGGTTAGTGCGTTGTTATCCTAATTGATAGAAGTGATGAACACAGATACAGAAAGAAGACCCAAGTTGTAATGTACTACAGGTCTTCTTTAGATGTGAAATAAAGAGTGCATATCGTGTCTGCTGCGATGCTTTGATTGGACTTTGGACTATCGATGAACGACAACGAGACACCGAAGTGCAGAAATTCATCGTGGACAAAACACAATGACAATGCCAGGATATTTTTAGTCGGGGAAAAAATATCTTCAAACAAATCCTGGCCATTTGTTAAAAAGAATTCTCTCCAATTTGGCTCATCAATCCCCGAAAACAAAGCCAGGGATGTGGTAGCTGCCCAAGGAAACTCTCCTTCTCTTGCATTATCAATCAACGACCAGAATTCCCTCTACGAATAATGATGTGAAACAATCGTTTCCCTCAGGGTTAATTGTAAGAACCTTGATGATCTCCTGAGAAATATCCTCATCATTGTATGGCAACATAGTGAAGACTACCGCTTTCATTTCATTTGTACTGATTTTGATACCTGATCAGTTCTTTAGCCGCTATAGAGGTGTGGTGCATGGAGTGGCATTGAGGGTCTGTCCAACAAGTCAAGACTGAAATATCACAACTATTTGATGGACTGTCATGACATTATGTGCAGACATTCATGGCTCCTGGAGGATAAATCCTAATGGCTTTGGTGATTCCTTCCTCTGGCTCCACTATGAGGTTAACATTTTTGGTTTTGAACTGAATATAACGATAGTTATATAAGAGTATAAAGGAAGAATTCTCTGTCTATCCTTCACATATTTTAAGGAGTGTTCAACTGACCCAAACAGTCGGCCCATGCAGAACAAACATGCACATCCCAAACGGGCACACAAGATATTAGATCTAATTCTTAAACATGCCCCCTTCACATAAAATGCAGTCAAATCCAGACCCCCACACACACACACCTACCACCTGCCAGCCACCACGCTGCTCCTGCCATTACCACAGACACCCCCACTCCCCCCACCGCTCAGTCAGATCATCTACAGACACACATGGAATGAGATCAGAGTCAACTCATAGTACAATAAAGTCATAAGCACAAGCACCTATATATCATTTACTAACTGAAAAAATAGATTTAGTTACTCTCAAAAAAATTCTTGTTGTTTTAGTACGATTTACGTAGAAAGTTATTTCAGAGTTATTCCAAAAATGTACATCATTCCAGTAGCTGAAACATGTCTGCCGAAAAATAATAATGAAAAGAAACAATTTTGTCTCTACATTTTTAAGGGTGGGGGCCCTGTATGCTTATGTTTCCACATTAGTTACTAAACAAGAAGTGTAGAAAGCTAGTTTTGCCCAGCATGTACTAACCATTTGCAAACAAAGTGAGTGGCTGAACAATTACTGTTTACATCTGTATGAGATGACATGACATGACATGACATGACATGACATGGCATGGCGGATGTGACCTTTGGTCCAGGGCTATGATGCGTCATCTCCCCAGCTCATGGCTTCATCACCGTGGGTACATTAAGGTCAGCGCAAACCTGCTGACAGGCTGCACGCTACTTTAAGTGGCTACAGTGGGGAGGGAGCCTGCTTGTCACATATGAACTCCTCTCACCAGATCAATTGTTCTTTTGTAACATCTTGATAGATGGCCAAAATATCACTGTGGTACACTAGTAAAGATCACAAATTCATCCTTTAATGAAACATGTATATGAAATGTGCTTGAAGCAGACAAAAGCAAACCCTTCTGAGATCACATGCAGGTTAACCAAGGCCTGGATGTGACCTTGCACAAGTCAATATACAAATAGTCAGACAGAGGTGAATCACTTCAAGTGGATTAGTGCCATGAGAGCATGACTGGGTCTGCTTTGACAGCAGCATACTAAAGGGAGCAGCATCCAGTCAATGCCGGAGCCATCGCTGTTAGATGTGAATAAGTCTCGTTATGACACAGGATACAGCTTAACATGTTGGGTGAAAACTTGGAACTGGATTTGTAGGTTCTTATTCTAAAATGTGCAAAAGTGCTGCAAGAAACGTCTCAGGTTTCCCACAGGTGAGGTGAAGTACTGAGAGATTGCTCACGCTCCATTGGAAGACAGGTAACATCACCATGGTAACACTACTCCAGCTCAGGTGCAAATTCCATCTGAAGCCCAGACAGTTATTGTTGCTGATGTTTTTATTGTGTGGCTAGTAAAAATCAGACAAGGCAACACTGGACTGAGGCAGAGAGGCATGTGTTGTTAGATAAACTGTGCCAAGATCAGGACTGCAAAATAAAGATGACCTTGTTCAAAGCAACATATGACAAAGGAAAAAAATGTACATGGCCAGCATTGGACCTATTGATTGGTTGCCAAACGTCAAGAAGATGGGTCTTATCTAATAAGTGCCTGTCAGAGGGCACAATAGTCACAAACAGGGATGTTATCTTTTACTTCAAAGACTAGCCTATCATTGCCTGTCATTAATGATCCATAATAACGCTCGTCAGTGGTGAAATGTAACTGAGTACATTTACTCAAGTACTGTAGATATATTGTACTTTTTTACTGCCTTCATTTTAAAGCTTTAGTTAATAGTTACTTTGCAGAATCTAATTATTAATGCAACATATAATCAGCGGTAAAAAGGAACAATGTACATTAAATCAAGTAAGGTTCTTACTTACAAAATGAGGTGCTTTACTTGAGTCTCCACGTTTTCCAACTGCAACATTAACATTCAATCCATCAATACATGACTAGCACTGTATAATCAAGTAATATTCATTCATTCAACCTTTTATTTAGCCGAGGAATCATTGAGGGCATGCCCTCAATTTAACCGATGTCGGGAGTACAATGAACACATACAAAAATAATGAAAGAAAAACAAACAGAATATACATTCTACATGACTATGTACTACTATATTACCATATAATTATATATTACATTGTTACATTCAAGAGCAGAGTAGTTTGTAATTCGGTTTTTATTCAACGTATAGGTACAGTTGTGAAAAAATGTGCGTTGTAAAATTGCGATGTAAAATGTTAAGTGTGTGAAGCATAAAAACTAAAAGCAGTTTCCCACATTGAGTATTTCCATGTGAGACAACGGTTAAGTGGAATAATGACTGTAGGACCAAATTAATAAAAGGGTGATATATGATGACAAGTTGCCATAAAGGTTTTTAATAAAGAGAAACCAATACCTGTCGTATCTTAGTGTTAGAGAGGCCCACGCAGCCAATACAATATGCAATGATAAGCAGAATGACTGTCACTGGTAATGAATCTTCGAGTGAAGTGATAAACTGAATGTGGTGGTTTAAGAGTGGAGGCAGAAGTGGGTCGACAGATAATGTCACCATAATCTAAAACAGATAAGAAGATGCCCCCAGTTATTTATTTTTTTTTTGCAATTTGTTAGAGGATGTCATATTGTAAATATGAATTATGAACAAGACAGGTCCCAGTATTTAACCTTGTGGAACAACGTTTTCAGTATCACAACAACTTAACATTTCACATGTAGTATTGTCACACAGTCTTATTGCTACTTTAACTTATGCCATAGATTTCAGGTAATAATATTCTTTTATTAGTATTATTAGTAGTAGTGGTAATATTAGTAGTATTACACCAATTTTATTATTAATATTATACTTTTATTAAAGGTAAAGATCAAAGTACTTCATCCACTATTCGTCATTTTCCTCATACAACAATCACTATATATAACAATCAATAAAATAGGTTTACCAAAAATTGGGCATTGTAGTGTAATTGTTTAAAAATTAAAGCAAACTTAATGTCAAATATCAAGTATACATATAGCTAGCAAAACAAAAATCATGAGCAGCTGTCAGAACACCCGCAAGTCGAGTGTGTTTGTGTTGCACGTCAACATTTTTGAAGGACGGAGACAGAGACAGACTAATTCAGCAGCTTAGACAAAATGAATTCTCGCTCACGAGACATCGTTCAATGTTTGAATTCAGTTGACAAGTGGACTGAGCTACTTTCAGATTACTTCATGGCTTCGACAGATGATGAAAGAGTAGACACCGACAGTGACGGCTCGATCTCCGGTTTTGATTCAGCTAGCACCGATGGCAAAGGTTGAAATTTTGGTTGACATCCAATGTCTCGGACATTTAATTCTATAAATGAGGACAGTGTAAAGGGAACGAGGTGGCCTGTGAGTAAAAGTGTAGCTGGCAACTCCACAACAACAGCCTGTGGTACCAACTCTTCACTTGAGCTTGGCTACATGATCCTTGGTTTTTTCTGATTATAAGTGGACAAAAAAATTACTACTGCGAGTGAGTGTTTAGACTAGCCTATAAACACTCACTTACACACCCTTTAAAGCCACCTATGTCCCATTAGGAGCGGAAGCAAAACAAATGTAACAAATATATAATTTCATATTTCATATAATAGCCCATATTTTAAGGATACAAAAAGGAAGGACTTCCACAGGCTTAAAGGCCGTGTGCACATACACTTTTATGCATGCATGCATGCGTGTGTATTCTCAAATGTGGGTTATCACACAAATCTGTGAATTCTGACTTGAGTCTTAATACATTTCTTTCACTTCATTTGGATAATTGCTGAATAATGACTCTTATCTTTAGTGCCCTTTTTCTCAAAAACAAGGTTTAATGACATTTGGAAGAGCGGATCTCATAGAATATTTGGGGTAGAAAGATAAAGTTTGTTTTACCATAAAGTTGAGACTTCCATGTCTTTAAAGACACGCTGAAAACTCAGTCAAAGTGTCTCAAAATGATGGAGCAGGTCAGAAATGTGCATATAAACTATTAGGCTGATCGGTCAAGTAGTTTGATTTTGAAGATTAGCTGCAGGCAGACAGATAAACAAACACTGCAGTTTACACTTGAGATGATTATTTGGTATGAACTTTGATACCTGAGTCAATAGAGGCATTTTGGATGAAATGGGTTTGTCCGTCTATCATATTAAATGTCTATTGGATGGATTTGTACAGATATTCATGGTTTCCAGAGGATGAATCTTGCCACCATGCAGTTGTCAATTTTGTTTTTAAGAAAAATGTCCCAACAATTGTGAGACATATGATACACACATTCACGTCCACAATAGGAACAGTAATCGAGCGCCATCATCATCATTAGGCCATAACGGTAAATTGTGCAATAGTTTGGTTTATAACCAAATACCTGTAAAGCTAATGTCATTCCAGCCTCAGTTGTACTTTGGGTTTATAATTTTCTTGTTGAATGAATAAAAAATGTCACAAACTGTGACAAATCATCGTTCGTATTAAATTAAACTGCTGGTTTTGTGTATCCAACAATCCAAAAGGTACTCAGTTTAGTATCACATGACCCAAGGAAAAGGCAATCCTCACAACTGAGAAGGTGGAACTACATGAGGAATGTTTGGTGTTTTTGGGGGTTACTTTGGGTTTTGAACTGTTGGTTGGACAAAACAATCAATTTGAATGTGTCAACTTGGGCTTTGGTGTATTGTGTGTAAAAGTCTAACTATTTTCACACATTTTCTGATATTTCTGATTCGTTCTGCAGATTTTCTTGACACTGACATTTGAACACTGCACACTTTTCAAACCCTACTGTGAAACATAAAACAAAGAGGCAGGCGGTTGGAACTAGAACAATTGTTCCAACCACCTGCCTCGACAAAACGAAAACTAAAATAACAACTGCCTCATGAATATATGCACTAAGATAATGACCCCAAAATGACAAAAACCATTGTCATCTGATGAGATAGACTATGATGATGGCTGCACACTGCATTCATCATAAGGTGATGGCAGTGTTAGATGCTGCTTTTCCAGCACCGTGAAGCCCATGAAGATTAGTCTAATGCCTGTTTATCACTGCAAACCGTGTCTGGATTCAAAAGCCCAGATCTCAGAGCAAATCCATCATCGCATGAAAGGCTGCTCCACCTCCGCTGGAAATATTGATACCAGCAAGCAGCTCTCTCTCTCTCTCTCTCTCTCTCTCTCTCTCTCTCTCTCTCTCTCAAACTCTTGTTAGCATTCTCTTCTGCATCCCACCTACTGACATTGCTATTCATTACAGTTGGGGACCTTAATGACCCTACACAATGAGAAACCACCGCAAATGCACAATTTCTTCTGCCCCAACCCCAGGGTAGACTGGCTGGCCCTGTGGGAGTGTGTCAGAGGCTTGTCAGGGAGGACAGCACCATTTTTCAAGGTTTGGCCCATTGTAGATACCATATGCTGCATGTCTGTCTTTTGCAGATGCAACTGCTGTTTATCAAATGTTGAACAATACAAGACCACATGTGTTCACAAAGTTAAGGATTGTGTAGGATTCAGTAGCAGATTGATTCAGAAGTGAATACCCCTTTGCCTCACCCCTCCTAGCTACGGTGGCTGACGAGGAATAAAGCTCCCTTGCTTTTTAGTGTGCTAAATATTAAATACTATCCTCCTTTTGTCACAGCGTAAAATGATTTTCCTCCTCTTTCTTCCTCTTCATATTCCCACTGGTGCATTCATGCCACTAAATTCAAGCTGCCACTTCAACATAAAAAACGTGAAAGGCACTTGTTTTGTCCGCTCTAGGCTACTGTAGAAACGTGGCCACGCAACATGGCAGACTGGAAGAGGATCGGCTCCCTCTGTAGACAGAAAGGTCTCATTCTACGCCAATAAAAACACAATAATTCTCACTGAACCTTTAAAAGCAAAGATATACACCCCGCAGCCAAAAACAAGGGAACCAAATTATAGTGAATAATAAAAAACATAAATATTTCACAAATAGAGTGCAATTTTCTGTAACTTGATTGTAGCTACAGGTTGTGAAAATTAATTGGGCTGCTACAAAACCTGCTACTGATCACTTGTATGAGAAAATTAATTTGAGTTTAAGTAATTTATCACTTCAGTCAAATGATGAAAGCTAAACCTAATTAGATTTTCACTGACTCCTCTCATTTTGTCAAGCTGGTGACATCAGGCTTATGGGAAATAGAAATGAAATTATTAAACAACAATATCACATTGTTATTAAAGACAAATTGCAATCTTTGTCAAGGAAAATGGAATGGTTTTTAGTTATTCGTTGTATTAGTGTGATTTTTAACTACTGAAGTAGAACCCAGACATCATAGCACAATTACAGGCTAAATCAAAAGTGAGCAACAGACTCACAGTTAAGTACGAATAGTACAGTGCACACAGGTATGTGTCTGACAATTTGTTTTCACTTTCTGAAAGTCAAACAAGCATGCTTAATTTACTCAGCGAAAATGTGAAAGTAGTCAGGATTTGAACCTTTCTCACATTTTATTTTTTTCCACTCTTCACGTAATTTCAACTGTTACCTTTCACACCATAAACTCCTTCATGGAGAGGCTTTCTGAAAGTGTGCATGTTGTCCTTATTTGTATGATTCATAGATACAGTCATATGGGACAGCTCACGAAATATCCTTTTATGCCAAAGGGTAAAGTTTTATTTATTTATTTATTTATTTGTTTAATAGGGATGGGTCATGTTTTCGAATATCCGAGTATTATCCTGGTTCTCTCTCCTCTCCTCCCTGGGATATTGACCCTCCTGCTGCAGTCCTTGGTCCGGTGGACAGAGGATGTGTACTCGAATAATCTTCGAATAGTTCATTGCTTAGCATCCGTGCTGGTAATCCTGACTGCTTTTCTAAACTGGGGGCGTACCAATCATTTTGGACTGTAGGTAATACACTTACTATGGACCAGTACCTCAAACAGCCTAGCTTCAAAAAATCCCATCTATTCCTGTAAGACCCAGGTTTGACAAATATCAGAATTTTCCTGCAAGATTGTCCTTAGAAAATAAAAAGTTAATAAAACTCAGTTTAGGTGGGCTCACCAGTCTCCATATGCTTCAGCCATTGTCAGCAAAAGATTGTGAGACAACTCACTAGTACGGTTTGTAGAAAAGGGGAATACCAGGCATGGTGTCACTGCTACATGGTTACCTAGAGCTCTAATGGGTTTTGTACATGTTCAGCTCATCAGCATGTAACAAAGGTCTTCATCTTCTGGGCTCAGCTGCTGCTGTTTCTGCCAGTGTGTTCCTCTGTGGCAGCAGCAGGCACATTTTAATCACTTGCTGGCAGACAAAAAAAGGGGGCTGGGAAAAAAAGATGAGAAATATCTGCTACTTCCTGGGAGATGGAGGAAGGGGGAGAAACCCCTTTGGCTGAGTGGAGGGGGAGAGGAGAGAGTGTGCGCGCCTGTTTACTCTGTAGCAACAAATTTTAATAATGAGAGATGAAATCGTTCACCTTGTAGAGTGAGGAGTGGGGACCACTGGACATTTATTTTCCCTGCCAAACATAACGGGTGTGTAAAAGGCTTCCTGTGGAGGCAACACGTTTGACTCCACATTGTAAGGGCACAGAAAAGTGCATAGAGTACGCACATCAGCAGACTTACTTTAAAGCAACCGACATGTATATTTCCATGAGTGCATATAATTAGAAATGAGCATCGTTTGTCATCTGTTAGTCAGGATGTGAGGTCATGTTACTTTCACACTACTAAGCTGGAATTAAATTAAGCCATATATTAACAGGTAAACTGGATCTGGATCGGAGAAAACACATTAAAGCTGGTGTGAATGTACAAAGTATACATTGGATTCAAAGTGTGATCAGGTCAGAAGGTTATGTTTAGATCTCAATCAGGTGTGAATGACAGTTTGACCATATTCCAAGGCGAGACCTTCCTCTGCAAAGGAAAAATAAGTAGTATCCATACAGCAGCATCACTTCAGAAGACCCTGCAGGGACCCCAGGGGCCATGGCTTAATTAACCAGCGAGGAGGACCCAGGACTAAGGCACAATATGCTGCTGAGCTCTTATTAAACCCCCCTTTTCTCAAACTGTTTTGCTAATATGTATAGTTTTTCCAAGGGCCACGCTGTTGACCCACAGATGAACACACTGATTTCCTCATTGATTAGTAGAAATGGATCAACTGTTTTAATGTCAGCAGGTGGACATGTTTTGCCTTAGCTCCTCCAATATTAACTAAAACCTTGTAAACAGTCTCAGTAGTGTGTAAATCCTCTCCCCAGGACTCACTGTGAGGCTCAATTACAGCCGGCACAGTCTGTCAGCATGTGATAGTTCTTTTTCGACAGCAATATAGTTTCATGAGGCAATCAATACATGGTCCCTGCCTACATGACAGCCAGCTTGTTGCAAGCCAAACAGCAGATGCTTCCCTCCCTTGTTTTGCATATTTACCACATGAAAGATCGCTGCAAACCAAGAGAACTAATTCTAACATGTTTAATGTTGCCTTATATTTTTTGTCTCGGTTAAATACTGAAAAATAAACTGGACGTTTCCTCTGCATGATTAGAACTGCAAACATAAGACACTGCAGCAATGCTTTAGTCATGACAAAACACATCCAACACCCCAGAGGATGTTTCCTGATTATTTAGCCAACACTCTGATCTATTTTGTAACACCGCAAAAAGGCCAAATGTCCAAGATCTAGTGTCAACGACAGGGCAAACATGCATTTTTAATTCCACTACTGGCTCTCAACATACATGTAGCTTCATTCTGAGTATGTTGTTTAGTCCATTCAGCACTTTTAGCGTAGGGAATAGTGCAGCCTCTAGTGGCTGCTAATGGGGACTTGGACTTTTAAAGTCATTGCACATTGGGTCCAAACTGAAAAGTTCAATGGAAAAATGGGAAATAGTGTGTGCATAAATCAGTAGCGTAGCCAGAAATACTGTAATGTGTGGGCCCTGCACATAATTGGGTGGCAGATCATTTAAATGTAGTCTGGCATCAGCCTGGAAGAGGCAAACCCACAGTTCTGTGCTAAAAAGCCAATATATAACAGATTCCTTTTAAGATCAGGTTTGATTGAAAGCCAAAACTTCACAGCAAATACAGTCTGATTTGAGTATGCACACACACACACACCAGAGAAATTCTATTTTATAACAAGTCAGAAAATAGACTTGTGCGTGCAGAATACAGTACAGTAAAGTATGCAACGTCATCTCTGAACAAAGTACTTCACAAATAGAAGCAGCAGACTGACACTGGCCAAAACTGCAAATGCCTCAGGCACACTGGCCATGAGGCAGTAACTCATGTACAGCAGCTTATTAAACAGGGCGAGGTCAAATCTCAGTATATGGCTGGACCATGTGTGGTGCTCCTGAACACACACACGCACACACACCCAAAAATACTTAATACTTAATACAAAATTTGACCAAAATGCAACCAAGTGATGCCTCTTGTGACTAATAAACGAGTTTAGCGAGAAACACTGGAGTTACCTCCATATTCCAGCAGTGTTCTGCTGTACCTGGGAGCCAAGGGGTTTGCTGGTGTTTTTACAGAGTGGAGGATGAAGAGATGAAGAAGCTAACAGCTATTACTGTTGAGATGGACTTTGCATCTCATCTCAACAGGTAACAGCATAGTATGAAGTCAACACTCAACAGACCTAAGGATTACCTTTGAGTCTGCAACGTGAATACCCCAAACATCCTTTTCTGCATGATTTCATATTGACATTGGACAACATATCTGGCGATTCCAATCTATCTGTGATGGGCTAATATCAGCTGAAAGAAGTGGTCGGGCTATAGTCCCTACGACAAATGACACAACTGTAAGTATTTTCTATTGCACAGCTACCTGAGCATGAAAACAAAAGAAAACAAAAGTGAACTATCTCAGTAATTATGTGCAGGTGGATTTCTATACCAGGTCTGGACAGTTTGAGTTGAGCTTCAGAATGTAAATTGGAAACGGTGTTGCGACCAAGGACAGGTTTGTCAACCTATGCATCCATCATATGCAGCGGAAACAGAAATGTGGCCGACGGGCAGAAGTCACAAACCAACATCAAGACTGTCATAGGAGTTGAAAACATCAAACCGCACAGCTGCTAATGCTAATGATGGGACTTCCCTACCCTGTCTGAGGCTCTCAGCCCCAAGCCAGTCAGATCCCACAGACAGCACACAAATATATAGTTTCATTTATGGCTCAGTCATTTTAAGCTGCTCTCTGCAGCTTAAAATGTTAGTGCACACGTTACTCAAACCAGAGGAGATAGTTCTTTTTGTGGGACTAATTTCAGCGGCGGATTAATCCACATTTGGTGCTCTTGCAAGTATTTGGGGCAGCAGGACAGTGTGTGTGGGATTACGTCTAATTAAACTAAAGTGTGTGCTCGTGGTAATGAAGGAACATGTAACCCAGTGCAGCAGGGAGGCTCGCTGGTGTGGTTCTAATCATTTATGAGGAATAAGATATATCAGACTTCAACACAAACACAATACTTGTTAGTAGCATAACTTCATTGCTGGTTTTGTCTTGTTGCGGGATTTGTTGACATAATGAAAAACTACAGAATATTACCAGATACTTAAAGGTATGAAGATAATGGATCGAAAAACAATCACTCTCTGGTAACGTTTCCATGATTCCCTCGTTTACTGTCAGAATCAGTGGTTTCAAAATGATGGAAAATATTATTCGACTACAGATTCTGTAAATGAATCATATCTTCAAACAGTATGCTAGCTGTACATGACCCACGTAATCATTGTCAAAATAATTTAACAATCCAATTAATCTGAGTTGCAGAGCAATAGTTCTAGAGCACAAGCATGCCAGGAACATTTTGGCATTGCACCACTTAGTTGTAGCTCGCTCATGGATATGCTTAGCCACTGGCTTAGCCGAGGCAGCCTGTTCACCTGGTTAACCTGGTTACCCTTCGCTGCCACTGTCGACAGAATGGCAAACAAGAGACCGATAACACTGACTGAGAGCGCTGTTATCAAAATATGCACCGTTGTCTCAATAATGAAACTACATGGTGTTTCCCACCCCCCTCTGTGATGGTCGTCTTTTCACGCACCGTGCGTGTAAAAACATTTGATTTCTGCTGTGGTCAAACAGCACGTCTTCAGATCCAGTTCTGAGGGAGAAAAATGAACGGCAGTTAAAATGTATGAGGGTAAAACTGGTGCTTTTCTCCCTGTGACTGACATATTAGTATACAGACACTGTGTTTGTGTGTGTAGCCCCTGGATGTACAGTTGGACTATAATTCAGCAGAAAACAGCTGTCAGGAGGTGTCCTGACTTCTTAACAAGAACCAGAAAGGTAGTTTTCCTTTTCCGCTGCAGCACTAACTAACAACTAAACTGTTTCAGTGATACTTCTGGCCGGAATAAGCCATTAAAACATTGTTGGATGTTTGCATTTTTCTAAATAAAAGACCAAAATGTATTTTTTTTTCCTACCTTTCTTTTTTTTCTGCTGTAGCCACACTGAAAATGTACCGAACCACAACCGAGGTACATACTGTACCATGATCTGTGTGCACCATTTCATCCCTACATAAAGTAAGTGTTAATAAACCGGCGTTGAAAACAACACAAATTCTCACGCTGGGCTTATTTCTTATCTTACAATAATAAATACTCCAGCTCTTGGGTGAAAAACAGTGCGCACAGTAAAGGTCACTTTCATGAGCTTGTGGCAAGCGCTTTCATCTGACACATCACAAGTCCACGAGTCCCACATCCAGAGCAGCGGAACACAGAGGAAAAATGAAACGTGCTCAGCAGGTGCACATCCTGTCACATCCTCAGTGTTTGTGCAAAAGCAGGACATGTAAAGTACCCAGGAGAGACAGATAATAGAGAATAATCTATTCAGAAAGAGTTCCCCTCATGGCAGGCTGTGGCACAGAGGGACATCTACCTTCACCTGAACGTGATGCAAATAAAACAACTTCCACACAAACCCAGAATTCCACGTGAAGCCCTCTCTCATCCACACTGCTGCTCTCCATCACTGAGCCAACTACAACGCGCACCGCCACGCTCACAAAGTAACATCTCGTTTCCCTTCAAGTGGCTGCGAGGAGACAGTTGGGAGGACGCGAGCACCCCGCGCCCACCAACCCCTAAACCTTCCCACTTGGTCTCGGTGGGGAGGTGAGGATGGACTCGGCCAGGAGAGGGAGGGGGGGGGACACCCGCAGGTCTCCTGCCCGGCTTTCAGACCGCGGTCGCCGCTTCACTCACCTGCGTGGCTGCCGGCGTGCTGCTGCTGGACGCTCCGCGGTGAAGAGACCCTGACAGCTGCTGAGAGCCGCTCTCTCTCTCTCTCTCTCTCTCTCTCTCCCCCTCCTGTCCTCTGCTGCTCCCAGCACTGGTGGCGGCGACTGTGAAGCTGCCACACTGAGCTCCACACACCGGAAACTGACTGCTGTCTGCAAAATAAAAGCGGGATTTTAAAAATGGATGTCAAGATAATATTAGAGTTACTTTTATTCCTCTTGTGATCGGGGCTTTATTTTAGTCCTAAAGGTTCCTAATAAATTCCTTCAAACTGCTTTCTCCGGAAAATAACCCTTTCATGCATGAATCATGATAACCTCACTTTACTTTTTATTCATCTTTAGGCATGAAAAACAAGGTTTGAACTTTGTTTGTTTTTTTATAGATATAGAAGATATATTTACATGTCCAGTAGTTTAAATATAGCTAGTGATGCATGATGTACACTTGTGGTTAATCATAATTTCCTCCCAATATAAAATCAATACTTGGAAAATGTTACTTGGTGTCACCATATTTTTCTAAACTGCAAGGGTCTCTTTTTATAGAAGGTTTGAACGGACTTGGTGTTTCTGGCTGTCTGTCGTCTTGGTTTCACTCACTGGGTAGCAGTGTATGAGATGGTAGCATCCTCTGTAGTGACCGATGTGCAACTATGCCATCAAAACTCATGCATATACAAGAACAGCTGAACAGCTGTACACTGTGGTGACCTCTATGCATGAAAGAGTTAAGGTGTAATTTGATAGGGTAACCAGAGCCGGCGCTTCCTGGGAGCCTATAAAGTGCTGCGCAACCACCAGGGACCCTCTAACTCATGCTGACTGACTGGCTCCTTGTTGTTGCTAATTTAATACTAGCTGCTGACAGTCTTGGTCCATAAACGGGGATCATCACATCTGTTTGAACCAAAACTGGGAATCTGTGACCTGTGAATGTCAGACACACATAACGCATCACAGCCTGTGGTTGGGACATGGGTTTTCTTTTCCTAGGGTGACAAGGGCAAGTCTAGTGTGCTTCTAAATGACCCTGACCCTAACCATGTGACTCTTGGTGCCTAAGCCTAACCAAACCCAGTTTACCGCGCCTAACCCTGAGCAATGAGGGGCTCCCATGTGCATAATCCAATGGCTTGATGTTCAGAACCCTCCTTTGTCTACCTAGGAACAATTATTTTGCAGCCAGTACTCCAGGCTTGTTAGCGAACAATTCGCAAGGCAGCAGGTGAAGATGTTAAAAGAACACATATATCTACGATATAGAAGATACCCCTGGAGTGAACTATCAGAGCCTGTATTTTGTGCTATCTTGTGGGATGTAAATAAAGCAGTTTTAATGACTTGTGTCTTTTTTATTAATCAACATTACTCTTTAACTTGCAGAGCCTGATTTACATTCACAATGTAGTATGTTCAGGTATGTATGTTCAGTATGTTCACTGAAAGTGGTTCATGAATTTTACCATTGAAAACATCCATTCATTATGCAGGGGGGCTGGAGCCAACCCTAGCTGACTTTTGACAAGATGTGGGGTACACCCTGGACCGATTGCCAGCCAATCACAGGGCCAACACACAGAGATAGACAACCGCTCACACTCACACCTACAGGCAGTTTAGAGTCACCTGTTAACCTGCATGTCTGTGCACTGTGGGAGGAACCCAGAGAAAACCCACACAAGCATGGGAAATTGCTATTGCCGACATTGCAGACATCAGAGACAACATAGCTTCACTAATGATGCCATGTTGTCTCAGATCACAAGTAAGAATGTGCAATATTATCTTCATTTATCCTGAAACTGTATTTCTAGCATTTTCCCCAAATTGGACACATGTCCTGTCATGTCTGGTTTAATTCAGTAATGGACAACAGTGATGAGGCTCGAATGAAAAATTAGATTAAGGATGTCAAATTTTAAATCATTTAACATAATCATGTCTATATAACTACATTAGTAACACTTACCACAAAAAGCTACTCCACATATGCTTTACTCATAAAAACTGAATAAATAAAATAAATCCTTGTTTGAGAGTCTGCAACCATGTGTCATAATCTAATGTTACTCATTAGTGGGGGTTAAGTTGTGGAAAGAAGTTGTTCCACACAGCATTTCTGCTATTTTCTAATGAACCATCCTTTTGTTCTAAGCCAAACATACCTTTGCTACTTGTTAACGACCTAAATATACAGTTGACCATTCAGTGTCTTTAACACTTTTCTACTTTTTCTCAGCTGGAGTACAGTTCAGCACCATGGACAGTCCCTAATAGCACCCCCCCCACACACACTCTTGTTTCTTCTGTCCTTTTTTGTAAGAAATTGGTCAAAAAATGTAAAATCATTTGCAAATAACATATTGTTCTTGATTCTGCAACAGGATTAAAGGTGGAGCAACAGTGAGATTATTTTTAGAGAGTGAAGAGTCAGGTCAGTCATGAAGACTGAGACTGTCACCGGCCACGATAGAATAATGTTAGTTCATTTTACACTTTTCTTATTAAAAAATGAGCTCCACTGTCACCACTGTCATTTCTGATAAAGAAGACGTGTGTGTGTGTGTGTGTGTGCGTGCGTGTGTGTGTGTGTGCAGGGAAGTGTGGGGTACTGCTTAAGGGGAGGCTTATTAAAACAGGAGACTACACGCTTTATTACGACCAAACATGAATGCGAAACAGGATCTGATGTGTGTGGAACCATCTGTTGGTAATTTCCATAAAAACACACAAAGGTTATGCCCTTCTGCTGGAAATGTGCTGTAGCCATGATGCATTGGACAGTATTAGAAAAAAATACATTATAGTGGATTAAGAGTATAACAGGACATAATAGGGTCACTGTCTAACTCCTGCATGTTACATGACATATTACAATTCTTAAAAAACTGATCTGCACACAGAAAACATTTTATTATATACTGCTGGCACCTCCTTTTATTTCAAGAAAAAGGAAGTAGGGAAGAGGTGGGAGGGAAAGATGGGTGAGGCACAGGACTTCCAAAAGGAGATCGAGGTGTCCTTGGTTAAACCAAAAGTCAACACTGAGTTATTTTAACTCATGTCACTTTCACATATGTAATATAACTTCATAACTTCCATTATTACTGTACGTATTTTAACTTTAACCATCATATTTTCTTATTAGCCTAACCATGTAATCTTGGTGCCTAAACCTAACTATGTAGTTTTAAACCTAATCACGTAACATTGTGACCACCACCTCAAATGTTTCTTTGCAAGCTATATTATTAAAGCTCAGCAAGCTTTAGTTTGAGCTTTAGTTTTAGTTTGCCCAGATGTTTGTAGTGTTGTAGATGTTTGATGTTTGTAAAACGTCTTCTGATGTGAGGATGTCCATTTAAACATACGTATTAGCAACCAACAAAGATCTGAGACATTCTGCAGAGCAAATGAACAAAGGAAGAAATGCACTATATGAGATACATACTTAACCCTTTATCAGGCAAGGGACCATATTTGGTAACTTAAGTGGGAGTTCAAAATGCCGCCCCTTGCCTCACCATGAGGCAGTAGAACTATGAGATTTCTCCAAGCCAATCAGTGACAATCAGGCTACATGACAGACCAGCAAGAAACCATATATGGTAAATTCATTGACCTTGATTTTAACCATTAAATAGATTTTTCTTTTGAAAAACTCACAAAAGTAAAAAAGTCTTGTAATGACCACCAGTAATGGTCTAGGGTTGAAATTTTGAATTTCTAAGTATTTCAATGAGTGCCCTATAAAGGGTTAAGCGAAAGCCTGATAGCATCTGGTTAGCCTGGCTCCACTAGGCTTCCTTATATATACACATTACATACACATACCTTATAATACACATTTGATAGTATTGCTAACTTGACCACAAAATGAGAATGTGTAGTTTTGATCCTTAGGCCATGCAAACAGCAGTATGAGACACACAAAAAGCTTTACATGGTTCGACGTGACACACATCCATAAAATATGTCCATAAAAAGCCGTGCTATTTATAGACCATCGAGGAAATCAGGTTGAGTTATCACATACAGTAAGCTTCATCACACCAATTCCATATAACCCTACTCATCCAAATAAGAAGCAGCACCAGCTTTTCTCTCTCTACTCTATTCTATTCTATCTGTTTCGCTATGAACCTAACCAGCCACAATCAATAGTAGCTACATACCTGGTCCCTGAGCTTCCAGCACCACCCTCCTTTGTGAGGAAGTGTGAATAAATGTTACTTTTTGTGCTGTGACCAGGTGCTTTTGTTCTGCCTCCACTGCCTTTGGTAGACACTAAGCAGTTTTGGTGCTTATTTTTCCTCTGGCGTCCCTACCACCTGAAACCATGCTAACATGTTAACATGAGTATTACTATGTGCCTGCTGCTATTTCTTCACATTTCTTAATGGTCATGGTCTTGGAGGATTCCTATGGAGAACGAAGGCACAGCAAAAAGCATTCACCACCTGAAAATAGTGTAATGCATTTCTAAACTGACATTTGCTACCCCTCCCTTATAATAATGGTGGAGGCTAGGAGCTGTTAGAAAGCTTCAGTCTATGTTAGTCCCACACACAGGGAAACCTTTTCTAAATATACTTATTCATGGAGAGAGCTGTATTGGCAAGCTGCCTGATAACTCAGTAGGCTGTCTCAAAGCAATTTAATGCTTGAATGAGTATTGCCAGACTGCTGTAGGCTAACAGACAATGCTCACATTAGGATTTCCTGAATGATAAAATAAGCAAAGGAGAGGTACACACGAGTACATGTGAAGTTAACACATGTGACTGCACATTTGTTGTAACCTTGGAGAATGGAAACGGTAATGGAAGAATAATTCAAGAATGAAGGACGAGAGAAAAGCCCCATAATGTAGAAGCATCAAGGGGAGTGTCTTTTATACATTTATAGTTACACGGCAATAAAGTGCACAAAAATCCTCTTCAGTGTGTTACACTGTGTGCTGGAAATATCCTTCTGCACGTAGTGTTGTACAGCAGCACATTTAAGTTGTCTGCCAGAACCACTTCACGTTTTACTCCATGTATAGGCATTCAACTGAAATATGATGCGTTTACCTTTTGTGATTTGTGAAGAAACTGTTACAGCTGTTACTCAACCATTGGATGGAGGGACGTGACATTTAAGGTGTTCAGAGGACGAGACATGAGGACTGGTCGCTCCCCTTTAGCACCACCAGCAGGACAAAGGACACAAAATCTGACACACACAAAAAAAATCATGTTCCTCACTGGATGAACTGTAATAACTTTGTTGATCATTTGACTTTTGGTCCAGTGCCATCATCAGGTCAACATTTCAATTTCGTCCAGGTTTGATTGATGACTAGATGCTATAGCTACAAAACTAAATGTCATTAGTTTTGCAGGTACAGGCGCTGTAAACTAATTACATTGACAGCAAAGTTGCAGGTGGTTTGAGTGCCTGCTTTGTGTATAATTAGTGTGGATTTGGAGTTCACTAACTATCTGTATGTTGCTGTATGTACGTATATCTTCATGTTTCTGTGTTTTAATCAAATCTATCCAATATGTCAGCCAGGGAAACCTTCACAGTGCCGACCATCACACTGATTGCCCAGTCTACAACACTGAGGCTGTCTCCCTCCATCACTGTATTACTCGTGTTCCGTTTCCCAAAAACATGTGAATCCCACAAATCTAATTATCATCACTACCACTGACAGTGATGAAGCATCCCACAAAGCACCAGATGAATCTACAATAAAACATTTCAAAAGGTAATCACAGTTGGTAATCTCTACATCACCACCTGTACAGGTCACCAAAATTTCCAAATAATGAAATAAGGTAAAATATTCCAGTTAACAGTGTTGGGCAAGTTAAGCTACCAGTTGCTTCAAATAAAAAATTAAGCTTCTCTACACAAAAGCTTCCCACAGAGAAATGTGGCAAGTTCTGTTACAGCAACATGGCAAAACTTTTGTTGTTTTACCCTCCCCTCTGCTGGTCAATGTTTTAGCTCCCCACACTTTATTTATTTATTTTCTGCTTACAGTGAAAAAACTGAAGCAAGTAGTTAGCTGGTGTTTGCAGATTGCACTGAATTGTGATGGTTCACTTGGTTAGTATTTGTATTTAGGGCTCACCTGAATGTATGTTCTTAAATTTGTGTAAGACATGTTAGAAGTTCCATCAAGTAAACTCAAGCTTTAATGTCTGCATCCCCCTGCAGCAGAGATGTAGCCGTCAGCCCAAGGATCGGTGCATGATGCCACCGCCATACTGAGGCGCTTCTGTCAGCTGGCTACACATACATGTCCATATATGGTGGCAGCATCGCTTAATGATCCTTAGCAGTTTTATTGGAGGCAGCAGCTGCAAGCTCTGCTGTGCTTGAGCTTACTTGGAACAATTAAGCTTTTTTGAATGCTACCGCACTTAGCTGAGCTACTGGGGAAATATTTGATCCATGCAGAAAACAGCAGCGCTACCGCCATGCTACTTAAAAATGCAATTAAGCTAGTAATGCTTGCAACATCTACCGCTGCTACAGCCCAACACTGCCAATTAAAGGGAGGGTATGTCACTTATGTAACTCGGTTGGCTGACCTGCCTGGCCAGGTATGACCAGAGTCTTCTACAAAGCTGAGCAGACTTATTGCTAGAGCTAAAAGGATAGTCTCATGGCAGTCACAATTTGAGCTGCAGACTGTAGCAAGTTACTAACTTAAGAAGAATCATCTGAAGACTGAAAAAGAGCCGTGGTTCTCGCGACAGATCGTCATTTAGTTCAGTTGTACGTCTTTCTGCCACAGTAAGACGGACAACAAATACAAACCATTTACCATTACTATGTAACATGATATTAAGCAATCCTGCAGAAGACAAATCAATGTATTGAATTACAAATGTGCTCTCTCTGTTGCTAAAGCAGCATATTTTTCCATCTTAAACCGTACTAACAAACACAACCCAAGCTTTCTTTTGCCTGTAACAGCAAATGATCCTCCCAAAATTATACATTTAGAGGCTCTGTAGTCTGCTGTGAAAAACTGGATACCAAATAATTTCCTGAAATGCTGTTCATTGCCCCCCCGTCCTTTAACATACCAATGACATAAGTGACAGTAATTCTCTGCAACTGTGTGATTTATCAGAGTTTAACAGCCAAACATCTTGGTGTCACCTTTGATCCTTTTGATAAGCACAATAAAGAAATCTCGAAGATTCTCCACTTACACAGTAGAGTGAAAATTCTCTCTTTTCTGCCCACAGCTCATGCAGAGATCCTAATTCACACCTTTGTTTTCATCCACACTTTATTATTATGATGTGTTGCTGTCAGGCCTACTACATGATACTACTCAAAGCCCCGAAATGGTTCAGAATGCTGAAGCTAAAATATATAAATAACTGACCATATTACACCAATTTTAATCCCACTTCATTGACCCCCTGCCCATTTCAGATCAGACTTTAAGGTGTCTGTTCATATCTGATCTCCTTAAACCTTACCCTCCAGTTGTTGGGGCCATTAAATCCAAACTTGAAACTCATGTTTTCATTAACTCATTCATTTTCAGTTTGCTGCTTATTTTTTTGGTTATTCCATTCTTTGTACCTGCTCCCATTTTCAACACTGGAAACTACTTCCACTCTCCAACCCTGTTTTTGTGAGAGAGAGATGCAGTGCAACCTCCCAGAGCAGCCATGCTGTATGTTTCCCTCTCTCTCTCTCTCTCTCTCTCTCCTACTTGTCCTCTCTCTTCAGTCAGGCTTCTCTCTGTTGGCCCACCAGTCGTCCTGGGACCTCTCCCTCCCCAGGCTCTCGGTGCCTCATTCCAGGTGTTTTGGATGTGGATCTTTGTCCTCCAGGAGACTGATCCTCTCCTCTTGCCTCTCTGTCTCTCTTGTGTGCATGTCGTCCTTGTCTCTCTCTTCCTCTGTGTACTTGTTTCCTTTCTCCCGGTGTAAATTGTGTGCTTGAGTTTTGCCTCTTGTGAGTCTGTATAGTCTGCCCTATTACGTGTTTTCATGGTGGAGAGGAGGTTGTGTTGCTCTGTCTGTTTGGGAGCACCTAAACACCCAACATCCCAGATCCATATTCTTCATATATATTAAGGGTCTATCTAAGTCTGTTATCCTGATTGTCTACATTGTAATTTTACTTTATGTCTTTCTATTGCATGTCCTTCTATATGTGGGTCTATGGTTTCTCATCCTGAGATTTCCTCCGTTTCTTCCCTTCTTCTTAAAGGGCCACCACACAGGGAGCTGAAAATCTACGAGTAGATAAGGTAGAGATGTGGAAGTCTAAGTATGAACATATCTAATGCATTCTGACTTGCATAATAGCATCATTGCCAAGACTGACCATTGGCCTTTTTGTGAATATCACAATATATAAGAAAAACAGGCTTCACTGAGAATGACCCTGTTCAAACTTACTTGGTGTCGAGTAAGAGATTTCCACTCGGCTGCCATAATACATTAAGAAGACAGGGAGAGGGGGAGGTGACATTGCTGGAATGAATGATCCTGTGCCAGGTTTAATTTGTGCAAATGTACAGGGGTAAGCATGTGTGTGTGTTGTACTGAGCGAATGGTGGCCCATTACTTATATAGTGTGAAGAGGTATCATAAATCACGGTAGACAGGCCCAAGGAGATATGTCAATGTAGAACTGTGACATCACTGCACCGTGTTACATGTCTACATACCTACTGGCCCTCATTTCTGCCTTAACAGGCAAATCTCTGCCTTGTGGCAGCATGTCCTATAGTGAAGGTTCACTCCCTAATGTAAAATGTTTACCCTCACTGTTCCACCATTTGCATTGCTTTTACAGTGGCTGTGACCTCACTGCTCTGTGAGCAAATATGGCGTTAGATCTGAGCTACCCCTGTAAAAGACCAAAGTCACACAATAGCACCACTGAGGCAGTGATAGCTAGTAAATCTGGTGTGCGTAGATACTGTTACATGAAAGATGATACAGAGGAACAAACTGTGTAATGTCTATACAGTGTTTGTTTACTGCCCTGTTTGAAACTTTGAACGTGAATACCTGATTGGAAGTCAGCTCTGCTTCCATATATTTCCAACACATCATCTCACACACACACACATTGATGAAGGGTGTCTTCATCAATAAATGGATAGATGGAGGTCATGCACCTCCCATTTTTTGAGAATAGGCTTTTCATTACAAGTTTTTCAAGATTTCAAAGGTTTATTATGCCTGTTTTTTTCTCACTTGGTTGAAAACAAAGCTAAATAAAGTACTTAAACCCCTTTCGGATCAGCTGGAAAAGGAATTGCCACAAAGCTGAAAACAAGCTGGTTGTTGTTCTGAATGCATAAATGTCTTTTTAGAGGTACATAGTCCCCACAGGACAGAGATGCTACACACATGTGATCTTACAAACCATGACGCATTGCTGTAGATTAAACTACCCAAAAGTATATAAAGCAGTTAAAATTACCACAATCATAAACATCTACAGCATTAAAATGCAACATACAGATTAATGTAGCACATCCAGGAAGACACCAACAGGGAGGTTTTACAGCACACAGCGTACTTTTATTTTTAATGCATTCAAGATGCAACAGGAAGAAATTGGCCACCTGCTCAAAAAAATAAAAAATAAATAGGGAGCAGCATTTCACCTCCTCCTCCAACCCTTCCCCTCCCCTAATAAACCTTGCAATGTCCTCAATTTATAGTCATTGCCTCATCTCATTCAAGGTTCAAGGTTCATTTATTTGTCATTTCACATCACAGGGTTGCACAACGAAATGAAAGTTGTAGGCCCTTCATGCTGCACACGTATAAAACACACTATATACAGGTATCTTAATTTATAGTAGAACAAGATCAAATATAAAATACATAAAAAAAACTATACATATACACCCTGGAAATAGTTGCTTTTGAATTTACATCTGAGGAGATGTTAACAGCAGCAAAAGGACAGTGATGATAACATCTTCACATTAAACACTTGACATTTGGGAAATTCTGTTCATCAACTTTGACTTTGTTTGAGCACCAGCCAGGTCCCTGTAAAGATGCGGATCAGGTCTCTGTAAAGATGCGGATCAGGTCTCTGTAAAGATGTGGGCACAGTGTGTGATTTCTATTGCTTGGCCAGCTTGAGTCCCACTTGGAACACTCCAACCTCCTGCGACCGTATCCAAGACAAAGAGGTTCAGCTCTTATCTCAGTGCCTCACTGGTTCTCTTCCTGCACTGCACGCTGCACTTTTGGGTCCCACTGGTGGTCTCAATATGCTGTGGGCAGTGCCTGCCAAGTCCACTGTACTTTTTCCAAACCCCACGCTTCATTTCAAATGTCTGTGAGGGTATCGCATTTGGTACGGCTGGATGCTGACCGTTTCAAAGTCCAAACTGCAAAAAAAACAATGTAGCAATGTTTGAAGGAGTGACAGCTGCCAGTTCTGGAATGTTTTTGTGTTGTTAGTTGCATTGTAGATCCATCGTTCGTTGTTAGCTGGAACAACGCTGCATATACGTCGACATAATGTCAATACTGATATTTCTACACAGTCTGGTGATATTTTTAGTTAATTTTTTTATATTTTAAACTAAAATGTACACATTGCTCCTTTGAGTACATTTTACTGATAATGCTTGCATACTTTTACTTGAGTAAAGTTTTGAATGTTGGACTTGTGCTTGTAGTAAAATATATTGTATTATTTTCACAGTGTGATAGTAGTACTTTTACTTAAGTAAAGGATCTGAATACTTCTACCACCTGATACGAGCAAATAACTTAAATGAAGATTAATATACTATTAATATATAGATATAGTCTACATGTGCCAGCAGAATCAAACTGATTGCAGTATATTCAGTTTTCATTTCCTTAGAATACATTAGTTGTTCCAAATACTTCTCTCTTTACAGGGATTGTATAACAGCACTTCACAGGGATTGTATTATGTCCATACATAGTTATGAGTTAACAATTTGTTACAATTCTTCCTATGCATTGAGGAGTTTTATAGCTTCTTCTTCTTCGGGGGTTTTACAGCAGCAAACTGTGGCTATGTTGCATTGCTGCCATCTTCTGGAATTAGCCCCTTACTGTGTCATTTTCATACTGGATGCGAACTATATAGCAGATCATGTAGCCATTTGTGGTCCATTGCATTCTTCTGGTAACATCCGTTGACCTCTTGCCTCTTCGTAGACTGTTTTGTTTGTACGACCCCTGTTGTTTCGGAGGACACTGCAACACAAATCCAATTGTGCAAAAATGTTTCTGTGCACTCGAGCATAATCGAAATTTAAAAGCCTCCTGAGGATGCAATCGAGGGCCCTATGGAAGCTATTCATTTTGAAAGAGCAATGGCCAGTGGGGCAATTCACTCTGCCAACCAATGGTGTAACTTCACTCAGTGTGTCAGGGGCAGACTTCCCCATTTACAGGGCTGCAGTGGGGCCAGCAAACAACTCAATGCAACTTTGGAATTCATCCGAATCATCCCAAACATGGAAGAAGTCGAGGAAAGAGGCCCACCATAAGTTCCGTAGAAGTCTTCGGGAGGCCAATATTTTGGACCCAATCTAAAAATGAACCAGGACGATCAGATCACTGATCCAAATACCCCAAGACAATCAGACCCAATCAGAAATTTGGAAAAGCTCCACTAAAGAGTAAGCATAATTATGTATATTCCTGTGCTATGCACACATTTAAATGGTGTTATTTTGCAGACACAAAGGCATCATTTGGGAGAGCAGCTAACTGGTTAGGCCCACAAAGACAAATACTACTACAATTATCAGAAATTTCCCAAACCTGTGCTTGTGCTGTTGTTTGGCCACATAAATGTCTTCAAATATATGTCATGAGCTCAGAAAAAACAGAGACCCATTTGAAAGCTTTTGTCTGTCTGAACCTAGTATCTTGAATATTATGATGATATGATAGTGACATTACAAATGAGCCCTCTGTAACATCTAATACATATATAACAATAATAATATATAAATCCTCCACCAGGGTGCCACACTATGGTGGAGTATAGATTATTTTAATATGATTTACAGAATGACCAATAGTGGACCTTGAAATGAATGTGTGATGATGCCATGGCCTTCTGTTGCATAGGTATACAAGTACACTATAAATATGGCAATGGCCTAAAGGCGTGGTAAGCAGGAGGGTTTATACATATTAAACAAGGTGATTCTCGTCGCTTCACTGAGCACAGGGAGTGTACCGACTCTGACTACAGAGGACACGTGCGTGGGAACACACACACAGATAAACGCACACTCACACACATTCTGAGACATGTACACATACTTGAAGAACGGACACTGTATACAAGGGCCCCACTCTGAAGTTGATTTAGAGTTGATGTGTATTTAAGGTGACATCATTCCACTCTTAGACTCTAGCTGAAGAACAATCAATCCTTCATCCAGCAAAAGGTTAAAAGATTAGAATGTGAAAACAAGTAAATTATTAGCTGAATCGCCGCAGCCTCGCAGAGCTTCATAGCGACTTTCAGTCAAGTGTTTAGCTGTCCAGCCACCAACTCTACTGTTTTGGTGGTGTTTTCGGTGGCAGCATATAGCAGTTTTCAATGAGAAGACTCTAAAAAGTATTGTACACTACCCTACTCAGCAGTAAACACACACACACTTGGTAACTAGTAGGTGAAAATACTGGAGCATTTAGCAGCTAAAGAGCCACATACTGTATATGTCTCAGACTTGGAGGAGAACAAAGCAGGGCTAAAAGAGACAGGATATTGTACTTCTACTCATGAGGTGGACAGAAATGTAACTTTTGTATGGAAAAGCCATGTAGAAAATTTGACAGGGTGAGGCAGACATATTTTCATGTTCCCAGGATTCCATCTCTGGAACACTTTGAGAGATCTCTACATGCCAAAAAGCCATTCCATGGAATGAGATTAGAGATAAATGATATAAATTCCTGTACAGATCATGCCACCTCCCACCCCCTTAATACTGGGGTCTAACGGCCAAAGAGTCCTCTCATATTCTAACTTTTTTATTGTGCACCATGCCAAATAAATCAATTTGATTACTCTTGAAAAATCTTTTTCAAATATGTCACTGATTAAAACACTGTTACATGGCTGACTCAGCCCATCCTCGCACTGAAAATGACAAGTGTTTGAAAATGGGCCTTGTAACATAACTTATATCTTGTCACTTCAAGTGTGTTCTGTATCCAAATAATTTCTTTTAACCTAAACCCATCCAAACTGCAATCCTCCCAAAACTTTGAAATACCGAACGAAGAATGAGGATGTGTTGGTTCGATTGTATGTAACTGCTCTCCAAGGGTGACAAATTTTGTCAAGTGCTCATGTCAGTAAGCATCCATCTAGACCTGCCATGTACACTATACATGCCTACAAGCATACCGATTTTTGGAGTATTAGAGACCCAAACAACTACTGCATGTTCATTTATATCATTCAGAACTTTATACTTCATTCTGAAATAGAAGATAAAATTATCTTGTTTATTATTTTATCTTGTTAATTATCTTATTTAACAGGTGATTCTCATCAGCAGATGGGGTTCATCAGTTGTCATGGAGTTGGTCCAGTTGTGTGGATCTTCAGTCATATGATAACGGTTAGTTATATATGGAGGGATATGGTCAGCTCTGTTTCTGTTCAAACATGCTGTCTAGGGTCAGATATGAATGTCTTCCTTGATCTTTCTCTGGACGTGCACTGATTCCAGCTCAATGACCTTTGACAGCTGATGTCTGTTTTCGTTGCTCATTAAGTCTCTTGTCCGGGGTCCTAGAGTCTGTAGTGTTAACTTATAGTGGTTAGTGGTAGCGGTGGCAGTTTAAGTAATCCTGTTTTTCAAAAATACATTTCATACATTTTTAAAATACCAAAATCCATTTTTCCAAAGGAGCATGAAACAATTTCACAAATCTTCAGTCTATATACAGCACACGTAGGCCTATTTGATCTATTCGCAATACAGTTTTACCGGTCCCACACTGCACTCCACATGAGTACAGTCTGGTGTCGCATGTTTTTTCTCCTCCCGTTTTTCTTCCCCACTTTCCCCCCCACTGTAAAAAATGGAATTTCCCCCTTTGCGGGATCAATAAAGGTGAATTGAATTGAATTGAATTGATTGAATTAATCATCTTAAATATCTTAAAATGGTAAAAAGAACTCATGTCCACCAAAAATTAAACCTTAAATATAATGCAAGTGTTAAAAATTATTAGATTTTTCGCTATTCCAACTCTTACTTTTGCTATACTTGCTGTAGAGTAGCCTGTGTGACATCATGCATACAATTTTGGGGAAGTATTTTTAAATTGCAAAAATACAGAACAATAAAATGCTTTGATAGAAAATATGAGACTATTTCTATCAAGTCTATCAAAAATGACAGAATACCATTTTGTATTTCAAATGCGTATTTTAGATACATTCATCAGAAACAACATTCCTGATGATTGCCCCCTGGACCTGCACCCTCTCTCTATCTTCCTCTTTACTGATAATATATGCTCTGTGTAGGAATGTCCTCACTAAGTGATCAATTAATTAAACTCACTCTTCAAGTATGATGGATGATCGATATCCACAACAAATTTAATAGCAATCTGCAGATACAGTATCTTGTTCTGGTCCAACACTACAGTCTGAACATGCAACCAACCGTTGTTGCAAGCTGGGCAAAAACTTCAATGAGCTGCAAAGCCTGAACTAAAGATTTTTCACATTCACAACACACACATTAACAGTTTATTCACACACACACACACAGCTTCTCAGGTTCCTGCGGGGAGGCTTGATCACTATCAGCCCCAGGAAAGTACACCGAGTGGCCTTATCTAATTGAAGTGATGCCGCGTTGGTTAAATTAACGAGCTGAGCGCCAGCATGACAAGAGCTGCCGCTGTGTATCGCAGACAAATCATCATTCATGGTGCCATATTAAAAAGCAGCAACAGGAGATTGTGTGCGGAGACAAAGATAGCACACACCTCTGGTTTTGCAGAGCATGAAGGAATACGATGCAGTTAGTGGAAAAGCAGAGAAAAGATAGGTTTGGTAATTTGAGTGCAGGAGATTTGTGTGTTTATTTTGTATGAGGCATACTTGAATGTGAAAGCATGACTGAATGTGTATGGATGTGTATGAACTTGCCAAAAGAGCTGAAATCCTTAATGTAGCAGAGTGAGAGAAATGTTGCATGGATCTATATATGAGTATGTTTGTATGTGTGTTTGTATTTGGCGGGATTTTGTCATCACTGATGTAACAGCAGAGGAGAAGATGCAGCTTATACTAACAATATGTATGCTTGAATACCTAACAGCATTTCGATAAAGTCAGAATTGCGGTCCCAATCTCCAGACGTTCTTCTCACAAGCAATGCTCTCCAGCTTCTCCTGGAGGATCCGGAAGCATTCACAGGCCAGATGAGATACATAATCCCTCTGGCAAGTTTTGGGTCTGGCCCAGGAATGTGCAACATGACCTCCAAGGGCATCCTGACCAAATGTCTGAACCACCTCAACTTGCTCCTTTCGAAACAAAGGAGCAGAGGCTCTATTCTGAGCTCCTCACCCCATCTCTAAGGCTGAGCCCAGACACCCTGTGGAGGAAACGGATTTCGGCCACTTGTACCTACGATCTTGTTCTTCATCATGGCTATTGGTAAATAACATAGATCAATTGGTAAATTGAAAGCTTTGCCTTGTAGCTCAGCTCTCACTTCACAATACTCCAATACAGGGCCTATAATGCTGCTGAGGTCACACCAACCCATATGTCCATTACACGCTCTATTTTACCCAAACTCATGAAGATACTCTCTCACTTGGAGCAGAAACTCACTCCCAACTAGGAGGTGCTGACTGTCATTTCGACTACTTTCTACTACTTCCATAGACTGAGGACCTACAGGACCATATCATCTGCAAAAAGCAGAGACACAATTCTGACGTTCCTAAATGAGACGCTCTCCTCACCTTGGCTGTGTACTTGAAGGACAGCCTTGATGGAGTCCAACACCCACTGAGAGTGGGCCAAGAATGTGTCCACAGCTCTCACTTTGGTTACATAGGGACTGGATGACTCATAGTAACAACCCCTGTACCTACTCCTGCAGTACCTCCTACAGGATTCCCTGAGGTACGTGGTCATAGGCCTTGTCCAAGTTCACAAAACACATAAATTGGATGGGTAAACTCCCATGACGCCTCCAACAACCATGCGAGTGTAAAGAGTCAGCTGAAGCCTGGAGTAGGCTAAGCAGTGCGATACCCCGATATTTGGAGCACACTCTGTGATTCTCCTTTTTCAAAATGGGGACCATCACGCCGATCTGCTTCTCCACAAGTACTGTCCCCAACCTCCACACAACACTAAAAAGGCGTTTACATTTTAACTGGCCTACTTTTTACTTGGCACAATTCTAAGCACATTTTTACACATTAAACTCTACCGTTATCCCCTTAACACCTTTGTTCCCTTCTCTTCTTCTTGTTCCCACCTACCGCTTCAATGTATTGCAGTGTGCTTTACTGGAGTTACACAAACAAATATCACCAAAGCAACCAAATAAAAAGAAAATGAATCTAAGGAAAAGCATAAAAAGAGAAAGGATGAGATCATGGAAAGTTTTAGAGAAATAAAAATTAGCTTCAAAATTCATAAAATGCTTGGCTGTAACTAGTGGAGCATACACACGCCTACTATGTGTATACACTTGTATACATTTTCATATGCGTACACACTTGCAGACATGGAACAGAGTTTCATTGTACACAGTCCACAGTCAAGGTTACCGTTTCACACAGTACAGTGTATGACATGAACACACTGACCAAGTGATGCCTTGGTACAGTTGTTGGTATTTTGCCCTTTTTTGTTCCTTGTTTCTATGGTAACTGAAACATGTGTGTAACCAAACAACAGACACACCCACACACAAACCAATACACATACACAGAAGAGGGGGTAGCGGCAGATCAGAAGTTAGAGAAGCAGAATGGATGGTAGTTAGAATTTTTCAATAATTGGTTGGTGACACTCATTTGTCAATACTGAGTTCATCTTTTGAAAAGAGCAGTCAGTGTTGACTAAACTGAGGGTCACCTCCTTGCTTACATTCAATTCACTTCAAAATACATTAAATGATCACTTAATGAACTGCTCTTGCAGTCAAACTCAACCACCACCTCTTTATTTACTGTCAAATTTACATTCGAAACACATCACAAGATTATTGCAATTTGTTACATCTGCTACATCTTAGAAAAACAGGAGTAATAAAAATGAAAAAGACCAAGCACAGCTCATTCCCATCTCAGCTGAGCATCTACCCAGGTAATGATGCTTTTCAGTTTCATGCTGTCTGTATAAAAGGTCAAGTCTTTGGAATTAGTTTTCTCAATAAACATGGGCCCAGGCAGACACAGATGGCTGGCAGAGGAGGAGGAGTGGCTAGTAGGAGGGGCGGAGTGTGAATATGAGGAGGAAGACTTGTCAGATGAGTTAGTTACCTGAACTGATACTGTCATAAACCATGGTTAATAAATGAGAGAAGCTGCTCTGAGAGTGCAGCCAAAGCTTCAACTCAACAGTATCATTAGTTGTTCCAAATTTCCAGTAAGCCAATAGGGAAGATGTTTATGTTAATTATATATATATATATATATATATATATATATATAAACATAATGACATACTGTAGCTATGGAGAGCTAATAAGCAGAGGTACAGTACCATTAGTTGTTCCAAATTTCCAGTAAGCCAATAGGGAAGATGTTTATGTTAATTATATATATATATATATATATATATATATATATATACACACATACACATACTGTAGCTATGGAGAGCTAATAAGCAGAGGTAAAATAGCACAAGCTCTAACAGCTGTTTAAGCAGTGCCAGTGAAGTCTCCACAGCACCTGCCAGCCACAAACTGTGAAACGCAGTAAGGAGATACGACTCAAAAGATATAATCTCAGATTTGGATTCTGTCAGAGTGAGACAGAGGAAGAGCCCAACCCAGCCTATGTGGGGATTTTCTTAGAAATTAATTCATGAAACTGCCAAGAGCGGACAAGTTAGGCATGAACCCAAATTTACAACTCAACACAGAGGAGTTCAAAATAAAACCAATTAATGAAAAGTTCTCTCTGGCAAAGTACAACACAAAATCACATTTCAGCTCTTCAAAAGTTCAACTGAAACACAAGAATCCAAAAACAGCCACCTACCTGAGCCTGGTTCTGTTTGAGGTTTCTTTCTGGTAAAGGGGAGTTTTTCCTGCCACTGTTAATGCTGCTCATGTGGGGATTCCTGAATCCTTAATTTTGAATTCCTGAATCGTTGGGTGTCTCTCTTAATGAAAGAGTTTGGTCTAGACCTGCTCTTTATGGAAAACGTCTTAAAATAACACTTGTTATGAATTGGCGCTTTATAAATGAAGATTGATTGAAACACAACATACATTGGAAAATATGGCTCAAAACTCATACACTTGATAAAACACTGGCTGCCTGACACAACAGACTAGAAGAACTTGGCCAGGACAAACGGGGCTGTGGACTCTATATGCACTCACGAGGTAAGCGAACACAGGTGGAAACAATCAGGGTGGGGCAGACAATCACACAAGCGGGAAAACACACAAAGGCAGGAAATAAAGCTAACAAATGAGGGAGGGAAATGTAAACTACAAAATAAAACAGGAAGACAAGAGTCAAGACTACATTAAACAACTTAACATAATTTACAAGACAGAAATCGCATCTCAAATGGAATCCTCCAACCAAACATGCAGTGCTAAAAGACTAACTAGTTGATTTTTTAAAAAAGAGAATATGAACTCAAGTGCACAATTTGAACCTGTGTAACATCCATAGCCAAAGCATGGGAAGCCTCACACTGTGCCAGGTACCATGTCAGTTTGCCCGAGCAGCGGAGGCGACCCAGGAAGAAAAATTCAGGACTCCGAGAAGATGCACCTTCATATTTGCTTTATTTTAAATGTGCAGCACCAGGCCCCTCTCCAGCATGTGTACAACAGCCTCCCGGCACATAAACCACCATCTTAAATACCTGTCCCCATCAGGCACCTACCACCTGACCGGGAACTTACAAAATGAAACTCCCCTCAACCCACTTCCCACATGGCATCCTCCTCCCGGAACTTATAAGAGGCGTCTGAACCCCCGGGGAACTCTTTTGCCCGGACACCCTGGGAGGAAGAGGACAGGCAGAGGTAAGTTCCAACAACCAGCATGACATTCAGTCTCTCCATAAACAAGGAGTAATGGCCGTCCGTCGTTACATACCACAAAACGAAAACCAGTAAGCCACACACGATTGGCTAACAATTGTGTGTGCCATTACTCACTGGAGACCAGAACTACAGCTGAGCATGTATTCTAGTTACTGAAAACGTTTGTCCAAGAGAAAGGACTTGACTGTAAAAAGTGTGCTGGAGTCTACACAGGTGCCACTACGGCTGTGACAGGTCACCACTGTGGAGTTTCAGCCCAGATTTGTGAAGTGGCACCTGAAATGCGATGGACACACTGCAGCATCAATTGCAAGGCCCTGGCAGTGAAGATGCCAGAAGAACTGAAGCTGTGAAAATTGTGAACTTCATGAAGGCCATACCAAGATATTATTGTCTGTTGAGGTCAGGGACAATAACATATGGACATAATGGAAGCTGTCAATACTCACCAAATTGGCACGTGGTATAAAAAGTTTGAGAACCACTGGTCTATTGTATGCTGGTAGATCTGAAACATGAAAACAAATGCAGTTTTTGTAATGCATGAATAGAGGACATGCACTAGTGTGGTGAAAGAATGATTTGACATTAAGTCTGGTTTACAGTGTTTTTATAGTTAGTGGATATAGAGAGAGTCATTTCGCATTTTGAAATGTTGACTTGGTATTTAATGAACAAAAGCAGAGCAGAAAATTAACTATTTAGCAATTAGCAGCAATATTTTTTAAAAAATGCAACTGTTTCACTGATGGTTAAACCCTCTAACATTTGCAGCCCATCCCAGGATGATGTCACTTTTCCTTACACCTTACACAGAGGAATTCTTTTCCTCATGGAGTTGGAAGGTTTATGACCACCAGCCATTTGATCAAATGTCCCCATTGGACACAATGCATGCTGGATATCTATACATGTCAGTAGAAAATTCCCAAGGATGGATCAGTCCTCAGAAAGACTCTTATCCAAGTGTGTTACAAGAGACGGATGGAAGGTGTGGTGTGGATGGAACTTGTGACCAAACTCAGATGACAAGTGTCACAACCAGGCCTGGAAGGCCATGACAAAGCGGGAGGCAATCACTAAATAGTTAAGCTGATAGGAATTACATTTCCTTGAGAAGTAGCAAACAGGTCTATCAGTGTTATCCTCTCCTTCCTGCAACAAAACTGCTCAAGCAGCCACATTACTGGCATCCACATGGAGTTTGAAAGGACCATCCAGGAGTGGTGCTGCCAGATCAGGAGCCAAACACAGTGAGGTTTTGACTTTCACAAATGCAATTTGACACAAATTTCACAGTATTTTAAAGCAAGTCAGTTAATGGCGCAACCATGGCAGAAAAATAAAACACAAACGCTATGGTAACAGCCAAAAAGGCCAAGGAACAGTAAGTCTCTTACTTGTTGCAGGGAGCATACTTCTCCAATGGCTGCACTTTTTCATGCACAGGATGCAGGTGACCCTGCCTGAAAACTCTCTCAAGATAAGTCACTGTGAGCTTAAAGCTGCAAGAAGTTCTCCGCCTACCTGCCCAGCCAAATCTAATTAACTCACCCCTAGTCCTCATGCAGCTTGCCGTGGGTTTTTACAAAATGCAAACCAGCAGGTTTGAAAAGCGATCTACAAACAGGCAACCCCACGGACATGCAAACGAGACAACTGTCCGAAGACAATTAACACCAACCATGTTGACACAACAGTACCAGGAGGAGGAAAGAAAACAAAAGAAAAGAAAAAGCCTGATACAATCCGAAGGGGAAATGCCACCAGAGCCTAACAGGGAAAACTCCAAAACACTGTGCCCCAAGGTGGCCGCACTTACCTTCTCTTTGGACCATGATGCGTCTCCCAACTAAACAAAACACACACCAGGACTAATAAATCATAAATCAACTAATAAAGCAGTTAGTCAAATGTGCCAACCAAATCAAAAGACGAAGGAGCCCCCAATTTGTCACAACCTGGTCCATAGGGCCATGACAAAGCGGGAGACACACTATTTACAAATGTTAATCAAAGTGATTTATCAAATAAACTGAGATTAATTAAATGCATAACAAAACCCATGGAGTGTGGAGGTCAGTAGAATCAGTAGTGCAGGGTGAGTGCAGGAGAGTGAAGATGTGTGAGCGTTGCCTGCCCCACCCACCAGGTATCTGGAAAGACAGGTCGTCAGGACAGTTTGGCAGGGAAGGGCAGGAGTCGTCACACAGGCAACTAAAGCTGCTTGCTTAAGATTAGGAACAAATTGTGGAACCATTGCACAACCTCTATCTCGACCTTCTCCTTAAAAAAGTTTTTACTCATTATAACATCACACTACTTCTGCCTCTGCTTATGAGAAAGATCTCATTACTGTATGATGGCAGAAGGCTTTAAGCAAAGTGCCTGACAAAGTGACAGCAATGTTCAACACATTCTTCACATAACTACTTCCATGGCTTCAGTGTGAATATCATATTTGTCTTCAAAGAGAGACTGTATGGATGGTCACATGATACGTTGTACCATCTAAGTTTCAAGCATACTAAACTTCAAGCATTCTACGTTGTTCATTTGCAAATTGGCAAAGTAAACCCTTCAAAGAACAATTACAGATTACTGTAACATGTTTCCCTTTGCCTCATATTTGTAATTTTGCACTTTATTTCTACCAGTTATAATTGAACCGTAAAGAAATTGCTGATCAGAGAAGTCAAAAACATCTTCATTTGGAGGTCAGATTGTCAGAAATACCTCTTTGCAAAGGAAATGTGTACACAAGTTGAAGCACTTTAAACTGTGATGACATTTCAAAGACATTTGTATATGAAGTTTTTGTATAAATTGTAATAATGACCTTTATTTTTTTCCTTCCAAATGGGGCTGTTGCTCTGTCACTTAGTTGTGGTTCACAACGGATCCAGCTAAAGTGGAACCGGCAAAATGCATGTGCCAAACTTGATTGCACTGGGAAAATGAGCACAGGTCCAGCTGAACCACAGCTAAACTGGCTGTCTGAGCCACCCAACGCAAGTGTGTTGAAGCACCTCAAGACCATGTGGTGCACTGGGAGTAGGCGTTGCTTCATATAGCAAACCTAGGCTGGTTAATGAAGAGACTGCTTTAGATTTATATTCTGCTATACACCGAGCAGTGGAGGCAGGAAATCACTGTCACTGATTCTTGCTTAGGCACTGAGTGGTGCTGTGTGACACCGGTGTTAAGAGATAACTACTCATGCTCTAAAAGATAAGTGCTGCTATTTCCTCACCCCAAAAACTTGTAAGTGCTACAATTTCCTACCGTTGTCCCTGTTGACTGTCTGGCACTGATCCCACCGCACTTTTGGAGGATCAAGTGTGGACTGAGTGAGAAGCAGGGCAGCCACAAGGACCTGTTGCTAGCATTTCAGCTAGAAAAGTAATCTAGATGGAGAGAAACAAATAGATGGGAGGCACATTTCCCCAGTCCCACATCCACAATGCTTTTAGCTGGCACAATAAGCTGACATGCTGTTATTCTCTAACCTTTACAACAACATATAACATCAGATAAAATGAGACAGATTTCAGTCATGTAATGAGGGTTCATGATGCTCAGTATACAGTAATATATTACTCTATTGATCCCGAGTGAAATTATTGTGCAGCAGTTGCAGTACAAAGTAGAAAACAGAGCAAATTTTAAAAGTGCAAATATAAAGTAAAATAAGAAAATATAAATGTATAAGACTGTCAGTAAGATGTGAAAAACTAAATGTACAAAATACTAGAAAGTCAACAGTACTGAAGTGATCATAAATATCAAAATATACTTATTTTTATGTACTTATATTATATATATATATATATATACACACACACAATGATCAATAAAGTTGAGAAGATAAACACTTTATTTATCAAGAATAAATCACATTGTCACAATCATTTCATGAGAAGAGGTAAAAAACATTTTATTCCAACTTTATGGGCAACAGTGTATAAATGTAAAGACTATCAGTAAGATGTGAAAAACTAAATGTACAAAATATTAGAAAGTCAACAGTACTGAAGTGATCATAAATATCAAATCCAAATAAACAAAATGTCACATAAACAGGTTAACAGGCTCATGGATGTATATAATGCAGATAGTCCATAGTTCATAGTCATGTATCAGCAACTACTTTCATCAAAAAACTCTAATTTGTAAATTACTATGCATTATCAATAGTTGGATGGATGCTGCAATTAAAAAGTGTAAGTGTCTCTGTACAGCAGCAGCAGTAGGAGTCAGATTTCACTTGTCTTGTGATGAGAAGGATGGTTGCCCAACAAGAATATGGTGGAGGATGTGGTGTCAAAGTAAAAGAAAGAACAGCTATTTGGCAATATTTCTTATTTAAGGGGTAGATCTGAATAGCCTCTTCATGAGAGCAGGGAATGAGGAGTGTTTGTACGGAGTGTGTGAGGCTGGAGGGGCAGTGAATGTATCAAGGGGAAGGAAAAGTGAAGTAAGACCAAAGAAAGGAGGTCTCTTTTCTTGCTAAATATCCAGTGGAATCTGTAACACCGGTGTTGTCACAGGTTTACCAGTCGTTCCTGAAAGTGTCCTCTCTAATGTGTATGATAAGTGGCATATAGTTATGTATACCCAGTGTCTAATCTGAAGTACAATTAAGAGCATATGCTTAATTCAAAATGTCAAATGACTACTGTGATGTTTCAGGTAATGGCCCTATTATTACACAGTAGACCCGTGTAATCCAGAAACTAAGTGGGAGACGTAACAAAAATGTAGAACAGATGCAGAGCAGAGCTGAAGTGGAGGCTGGAGTCACCTCAGCACCTGCTGCCTCTTCTGTTCATCTCTATGTGTGGTAGATGAGTTGTAGAGTTTAATTGCCACAGGGAGAGAGGATTTCCTGTGCTGTTCTGTCATGCATTGTAGTGGAATTACTCTGCCGCTGAAGGTGTTCCTGTGCTTGACCAGCGCATTGTGTAGTGGGCTAGAGTCATTGTCCGGGATGCTCTGCAGCTTGCACAGTATCCTCCTCTTGACACCACCACCAAAGAATCCAGCTCCCCCTAAGGACAGAACCAGTCTTGCTTGTTTATTCTGTTGGCGTCAACTGTCCTCACCCTGATGCCCCAGCACACAACGGCAACGAAAATAGCACCGGCTACCACAGAACATCACCACTAGTGCCGACATTGAATGACCAGAACATATGCACACAGCTGCCCTACACAGACATAGTGTACTTAGCCTAGTCCTGCTTGCTGTTCGGCTGTACTCTTAGGAACGACAGTTTCCACATCCACCTCCTGGATGGGGATAGATATAGGAGGTCTTTTCTGCCCGCTGAAGTCCACCACAAACTCCTTTGTATTTCGTATTCCGATTACCAGTTATTTGGTTTTGCCAATTAATCCAATTGGACGTGTTACAAACTCTGTTATCGTTGGCTGTGCAGCCTCCACTGGCCACATACATTGTACATACGTTTCTTGAAGAGGCACAGTCCATGATATCTTAGCTTGCTAACCTCTGGCAATGAGCCAAAAAATGTACCTAGTTTTACCTTCCAATAACTTCTCAGAGGGGATATCAACTGATCAATCAGCTACTGGTCCTTAAACATCCACTGCTGGTTGACCTCTAATACGTATAGTAAAAATATGCTATATAATACAAACAGATTGTGAAAGTTATACCGTAAAATGTACTGTAAGATATACTTAGACAGAATTGTGAACGGAGGACTTTTTAGGACTTTTAATGTATTGTTACTTTTACCCGTGTAGACACTGAATAATGCAATGCAGTACTCACCACTCTGCTCTCACCTTCTCTTTCTCTGTCAAGCTACTATAAATGAAACTCAGCACTTCCTCCAAATATGTTTCACATTAAAGCCCTCCACGGGCTCAAAGAGCAGAGAGATGTAATTCATGAATCAAAGTGCTGGGTACCAGTTGAAATCATTCTTCTTATTAATCATTATTCTCGCTAACATAATCTAACTGTATGCTGGCAAACAATGACTCAGTTTTTTTCAACAGCAGAGGCAGTTAGACAGTACTGATTCAAATCTGCCTCCCACTGAGAACAGATGAACAGGAAAGCTGCATCAGACGGAACAATAGACAGAGACTGAAATGGCTGCTCCTAAAATCACAGACTAGAAGAAGTCCTTGCTCTGGAGTACAAATGTATTTAATCTGCACTTTCATCCAAAATTAATTTATTTTCACTTCTGCAATGTAAATGTGTGCATCTGTGACCACTAGCTTGCAGTCACACCAAATGCTGTACTCAGACGGCATATTAGTGACTCACTCTTTCTCATAAAGATCCTCTAGCCTTCTCTTTTCCCTCTTTTCTTCTCAGCCTGTGTTTCTTTTAACAATACCGTTGCTTTTTTCCCAATTTTACCCATGACATCCTCTTTCCTCTCTCTTCCTCCTCCTCAATATCTGCCTCTATTCCCACTATTTTCATTGTTGTCCCCTTTTTTCTTCATCCCCATTCACCCAAATGCTCCAAAAATGAAAGTATGTGAGCAGTATTGACTTAGCAGTGAAGAGAAACAGAGATAAACAACAAACATCAAAGTCCTTATCAGCCTCCAGCAGACATCACCAAGTCATTCTCACCCTTTTTTCTCACTACCTTGATCTTTGTCTCATGGCTCTATGGTCAGAGATTTTATAGTGAGCATGAGTCTGGGTGATCATATTTTCCAGCTTGTGTCATGGTCACATGGACATTTTCCTGTTGATGTGTTGCCAAACATAAAGATGGCATGTCTTATATAATATACGCCAGAGATAGATAAAAAATTTAGAAAAGAAGAAATCAGCAGCTCCTTTTGGTGAGACAGTACTGGGCAATGAATGACAACCTTCATCCCTGAAGTAGTTTGGTTCATATTCTGTGTCTTTGTTAACTTAAACAAACTGGAATCATCACCAGGCTGTGAGCCATCAGTGCACAGTTAAAATGCCGTTGTGCACTTCTCCGAAAAGATACACATAAGCATGTCTGCAAACCTATGCAAAGACAGGTGTTAATGGGCTTTGGGAGGTGTGTACGTCAGCTCACATGTGCACACCTTTCAAAGCTCAACTACTCAAACAAGTTGGTACGGCCGATTCAACTCCCGGTGGGAGGCAGGTTTGAAAAAGAGACAAACGCACAACATGTAAGCATGTCATGCAAACGTATGCGAGAGGGTCTTGTGCATGCTCGCTTTACATGCAATGCAGCCTGGAAAACCACATATCTAGCTTTAGGGTTGCAGGGTACATCAGTCTCACTCTGGTCTCCCTCTGGGACAAGCTCAGCAGGGTTCAGGTAAGGCCAGCATACTTTCTTAAGTATTGACAATCAAAGGCACTCAGTTCTATATGTTTGGGCCAATTAGTGGCTGATATAGCTGCAAGGCTTGTAGAGTTAATTAATTCCTCTGGGTGTAACAACAAATACATTCTCTAGTCCTGACTGTGCTGTGAAACTTGAGTACCATATGAGTACCATATAGCCATGGAAGGGTGCCTTGTGCACTAGTATCAGATGTGAAGGGGTGTGACAAAGCGCCAGTGTTTGACAACCCTGGGGATGAGAATCAAATTTAATGAGAATAGATAATGGCTGTGAGGACACTAAAAACCACAAATGGCAACATCATAGTGGTGCTAGAAGAAAAGTCTGAGGGATTCATATAGGATTCATCCTTTGGGAGTCATGAATGTCTGTATCAAATGTCATGGTTACCCATCCAATAGTTGCTGAAATATTCAGTCTGGACCGGAGAGGTTGACCGATGTTGCTGTTCCCTAGAGCCATGCTACTAGCATGGCTAATAATAAAAGAGGAAATTAATTGCATAACAGTCTGATACATTACATGTCCCTCCACCACACGACTATGAATGTTGGTAATGGACATAAATCATGAAGTGTGGAAATGTTTATGAGCATAATTCCTTAGCGCGGGTGGCAGAGCAAAGCAAGCAAGCAAAATTTCATTATATAGCACTTTCTGAAACAGAATTACATCGTTTTTTTTCAGGCTTTAAATGTCTGGGAAATTGATACAAAGCATCCTTTGGGATAGCTGCTGAGATATCTCGCTCCAGACTGCTGAAGGGACTAAATGAACCAACTATATGAATATGTGTATGTGAGTTCATAAAAATGGCAATTACATGATTTAGTTGAGAACACTTGGGCTGTATCTTCTAACCTATGTTTAATCTGGAGCAGGATCAACATCACCGTACATACACTGATCAACATTCATGGGAAGCATGCCAGGCTCTCTTCATTAAAGTAAAATCAGTAGTCTGGCAGCAGAATCCTGTCCATTATCTCCTGGATTCTATTTGTATTCCACACCTTAAGTAGACAACCCGCAGCGTTACTTTCACTCACTGTGTGAATGGGCCTGCCCACTCCTCTCATTGTGTCGCCAACTGTGCGCTGAGTTTAAAGTTGGTTTCTGTTCATTATGTTAACAGATAAACAGACAGAAACTGAACCTAAATACTGCAGGATGATCTTTTCCCTATTCCCGTTTCCACGCCCAGATTTAGTCTAAAAAAAAAAGATGTTTGCACTGACCATTGTAAATAATCTGGGGTTTGTAGAACCATCTAACATCCAACACAACTGACAGCAATAGTGGAAATATTCAAAAATGCAGAATTCTATCAATAGTTGCTGAACCTGGTCCAACCAACATCTAATCACTTGTTCCTTGGCCTAAATAAATGTAAATGGTCACACGTAAAACCTTTGAGGATGGATACAGATAATTGTTTCAGTAATGGCAAAGACCAACGTGAAAGTAATGAATACACATCAAGAGGACTCAGAAATGACAATATTTTCTATACTGATCTGTAAAATCCAATACGTTTCTTTTCAAATGGCTAATGAGAGGTTTTGAGTTTGAAAGCACAATCACCTCATCTCCACTTTTATCCTCTTCATCTGTGGCTGCCTGATTCAAGTGCTGACTGTTCCTGGAGGCACCGTGAGGCAGCTGTTCGCTATTGATATGGAAATTATTTATTCTTGTTGAGTAAACTCAAAGACGTCTGCTGATGACAAATGTAACTCTAAGCGCCTTGGTAACTTCTGAGGAACAGTGTAACGCTGTCGTCACTACACGTACCACTGTTCACAGGGCTCTGCTCCGTAGAGGACAATAGCAGTGGAATATAGTGGAGTATCATATAGTATATAGCCACTGCACGTCTGTTTGGTGATTCCTATAAACTGTGTATCATGTGTGGGCTTTATGAGATTTTATGGTTCTGTCTTACATATATTACAAATGACATCAATGTGCAAAAAAAATATTTAACATGAAAGTTATGCTTTTGAGAAAACATGATGTCTGTTGGATACAGTGTGTCTGTTCATATTGAGTGAAGAAGGCTCAAGATCATAAATCATAAATGAAAACAGTTTGTGTCTGAGGTCGTCCATGGATGGCAGGTCTGTCCTGTACAGTATCCCCCCCCCTGTGATGCCTTACTGACTCCACCATAGTCACTTTGATCTTGTCATGTCCTATAGTCAGCATTCGGCTCCTTTGTTTTGCTGACTTTGAGATGGAGGTTGTGTCCTGGCACCAAGATGTCGGGGCTGTGACCACCTATCTGTAGGTTGTCTCATCATCCTCAGTCAGTCACTACAGGGAGTACAGGAGAGTGCAGAGCGTGCAGCCCGGACAGGTATTGAGAGTCAAGGTGGAGGATTGGAGGATGCGGTGGTGCCTGTTCTCACAGCCTGGGGTCTGTCTGTCTGTCTGTCAGGTACTGATATCTCCCAGTCACTGCATTTAAAGCAATGTTGAGATCGAACAAACATCTTCATCAGGCGTGTTCAGATCACCATCACGAAGACGAAGAAGAAAATAAATATAAATATATAGACACATAACATAATCGTGCAGATCACAACCGCCTAAGTGATTACTTGAGTGACTGGACCAATCAGAGCAGAGCCGGACAACACTGTCTGATACTCCTGCATAGGGGAACAAAGCATGCCTTTATGGAAAAGGGCAATAATAGATAAAAACATCAGGATGAATATTATACAGGAACATATCAAATACGATGCATTAAAACTAAGTCAGAGATACTGTAGAACATAAATCATGCAGAAGGAACAATTATCATCAAACTGTTCAATAGAAAAGTAGAAAACAATAATATCTCCTCTCTTGTCTCTTTCCCATTCTCTCCTGCCGTTTCTCATTCTCTCATCTCCTCTTCCACCCATTTCTCCTCCCCTTATCTCGCTTCCTCCCATCTCTTCCTCTGCTCTGTCAGGAGAAGCAGGAATTGTGCTGTCAACCTCCAGATTGACTCCTCTCCAACCACGCGACTCTCTCCTCTCCCTTAACGTTGCCTCAAACTCCTCACCTCCCCTCATTCTTCATTTCCCCTTCCTCTCTCTTTCTCCTCCCGATAATATCTCTTAGCTACAGCATAATTGAGTTGTAAGTTGCCTCTGACCTTGACCAAATCGATTTTCTTTGAGTGCACTAGTCAATTCTCTGCCCTCTTACCATGTATATGTCTATAATGTACATTTTTGTACGCTGCATTCTCCTAGATAATCTTGGTGCAGAACAGGAGTCTTTTTCGTTTAGGATAGTATTAGCAGCTCTATCCTGTTCTGTTTTTCATTTGGGAAAGTTAACACTCCTGCAATCCTCGCCAGACTTATCCAAGATAGTGTTTAGTTTGACCTCATCCTAAAAGCTTTTTGTCTTGTGACATGCAAAGTGAAACATTCAGTTTAAAAGTAAGTTGAGCAGGGTTATGTTAGAATTAATTAGGAATAATGTAAGATCATACTCTTAACATACTTATCATCAGTAGGCAATCTGACAGGGGATGAGGAGAGACGCCATCCTCCTTGATAACAAAATGACCAAAATGCATCCCCCTTGTGAGGGGGCTCATATGTCTTTTATCATTAGTATAATTATTCCATCATTAATTTAACACAATTAATGCAGCATGTTTCATTGACTTTCTGTTTCATGGGCAGCAATCATCTCATGCTCTGCTGCTTTTCATCCAAACGCTTCTTATTTTTCCAAAGCCTGTCAGCGTATTCCTGCCATAGGTAAGACAGGTTTCAGCAGTAAAGCTGAAAAACAGCCTACTTTTGTCTGCTACTGTTTGAACTCAAGGGCCAATTGTTTCAAAAACTACTTTGAATTTCAAGTGGTAAATTTGCCACATTTGGCTTGACAACAGTAATTAAAGGGGACAATGCTCAGTGAGCAGCTCACTGCTAACCATCCTGCCAGTGCTTAGCTTTGGGGAAATGAAAGGTAGGAAGGAGGAAGCTATAATATTAGCTGTATTGCACCATCCAACTGAACATAAAGCTGACACAAAAGATGGAGCTTTGCCCTTTATATCCATTTTGCTGCAAACAAAAGAAGCCATTGGTCACTACCTCACAAAGTTTTAAGCGCCACCCGCTTTGTGAAGCTGTGAAATAAGGACCTGACTAAGTTGGCTGGGTCAATTTCTCAGAGGCGAGACTGCACTTTTCCGGCATGTAAGCCAATTTGACCTGGTCAGCGAGTCATTTTGTTACAGGCAGGGTGACATTTCCAGCATCTAGTTCAATTTTGCCAGGTTGATGTGTCATGTCTGTGTCATTTCAAGCCTCGGAGAAACACTTTAGTAACCTGTGGGAAACTCTTCCCTTTCTAGATGAAAGGTGTGAACAGGACAAGATGATCAAAACAAATGAGTCTAAGACAATCCTGTTAACTAACACACACACACACACACACACACACACACACACACACACACACACACACACACACACACACACACACACACACACACACACACGTGGACCTTCCCTAGCATGCTTACTTATATTAAACTGTCTTGTTTCAGCTTTATGTTTTCACCACACAGAGATTCATCATTCAGTCACTCAGTGTGGTTCCTTTTGATCCACCACTTTTGAATCAATATGCATAAAGAACTCAAAGGGTATTGTGATGGTGATGCCATGGCTATAGGACAGCCCAGTGATTCCCAAAGTGTGGTCTGTGGACCCCTGGTGGGTCGTATAGGTACTGCAGGTGGGCATTTTCAATTTTGTTCCTAAGATTGATATTACCATAAAACAAAACTGAAAAAAAACACAGAACCAATAATTAATTTACCTATTTTTCAGCGGGTGTTACGCCATATTTAGTGACCCTTCAGATTAATTTTTTGAAACCATTTTTGAAACTGTGAATGCATTCATTGTTTCCAGTGAAACAGACTGGACAAACTGTGAGGGCCTGAGTACCACTGGAGTTGTGAAAAGGGTTGAAGACGTGGCTCCGCTGGTTACAGCTGTACACTGTCTGTACGCTGTCAGATTTAAAAAACGGCTCTGGATGAAGCAGTGAGAACAGTACGTTTCATCAGGTCGTCCACTGCAGTCTCATTTCATGTGCAGAGATGGGAAGCAGCTTCTCCTGCACACTGACGTCCGCTGGCTTTCACATGGTAAGGTGCACACTCTACTTTTTGAGCTGCGTGACCAAGTCAGGACATTTCTCATGGACTCCCAGTTTGAACTATCAGCAGGACTCTGTGAATACACATGGCCTTGTAAGTTGGCGTGTCTGGCTGACATTTTTCAGCTACTAAAACAGGCTCAATCTGTCTTTCCAAGGAAATGCAGTGACCATGTTTCATGTCCACAGTATGACAGAAGCCAGAATAAGAAAGCTCAAGCTGTGGGACAGAAGAGTGGCTTAGAATAATTACTTTGATAATCTGTGTGAATTTCTCAACAAAGAGGAGCCTGCAAACCCTGAGGAGCCACCTCCGGGAATACTTCCCTGTGCTCAGCGAGCAACACACATGGATTCAGGATCCAGGCGGCCCCTGTAATGAGGCAGCCATCGCAGGTCTCAGTTCACGGGAGCAGGACAGCCTTGTGGAGTTATTGTGTGATACTGCTTTAAAACTGGTCTTCACACATTTCTGGCTGCATGTCTACCCGGAATACGCTGATCTGTCGAACAAGGCACTGATGTTTCTGATGCCTTTTGTTGCCACTTACCTGTGTGAGACTGGATTTTCAGCACTTGTGGCTCTAAAGACAAACTGCATCAGTGTCTGGTTTTCACGTTGATATTGAAAAAATTGTATTACCCAGTGTTAAACAGCCAGGACACGGTCTCTATTTGCACTTAATTTCTTACAGTTGTTGCTTTACAGATTGTTAAGTGTATGCAGATGGATTAATAATTGGTACTGCATTGCACCAGGTCCGCACTGACATGTTATGTTTATAAAATAAAAACTATATAGGGAAATACATCATCTTAGTTTCAAGTGTTAATCAAGAGTTGTAAAGGTTTGGGTGAGCCACAAGAAATGTTAAGATTTCAAATTGGGCCTCAGCAGTCTTAAGTTTGGGAATGACTGGTATCACTTATACACATAGTAAACACCAATTAAAAGATGCAGCAATATCATGATGTATGCCATTCATTCATCTGCTGTAGAGAGTAAGAGATCCAGAAGAATCAGGTGACAGAAATGGCTTGAAAAACACTACTGGTTCAGTCTTCACACATCATCTCCAGACTTTACAGTGAAATCCACCTGCTGTCTTAACATTTTTGGAAATACAATTATTTGCTTTCTTTCTGAGAGTCAGACGCTCAGATGGATCTCACTCTCATTTCGACTGTGTGTGTTGAGAGCAAAGCTGGAGTTAGGATGTGGTTAGTCTTACTTAGCACATCTAGTTCTCGACAAACAAAACCTTTGTTCGGTGGCTGTGTGGAGGTTGTGAAATTTGGTAACATCATGTCTATACAGAGGCCAAAACCAAAGCCTGTGCTCACTAATCGTATCTGGCAACCTGCAGTGCAGCCAAAGATGCTGTGCAGAAGGTCTGGTCAGGTTTTTTTTTTTACCAAGAACTAGTTTCTGCATCGCTGAAATCATAAACTTTCTTTTCTCTCCTTCCTGTGTGTCTGTGGGGTAAACAAATGAGACACACAGTGCAGCTGTTCCCCCTGCCTTCAGCCTTTAGGTTAACTTATGTTAAACACATCCTGAGGCCAACGTTTTACTTACAGGGACAGTTCAGCCCTAAATCAAAAAATAAGAGGAATAAATCAGAGTTTTGGGAATATTGGCCGTAGAGATGTCTGCCGTCTCTCAAATACAGTGGAACCGGATGTCACTCAGCTTGCTCAAATCACCGAAAAAAAATACATTTGAATAACTCAACAGCACTCAGTGAAGTGTGGTGAAAATAAGATGGAGGGGATTAGAAGTGAGTGAAGCTTAACATTCACAAAGTGTAAAAGTGCTTGCTGCTGTTTTAAATTCTTAATTTCACCAATATGACTGACAGTGACTGATGGCGTTGGGTCAGAAACTTAATCAGCTGTACAGAAAGGGGGAAGGACAACGGTACACTTCCTGTTTCAAGGAGAATGCTATGGAATAAAGTTGGAGCTTCTGTAGCCAGACATTTATCGAGTGAATACATTTGTTTTCTACAGTGATTGTGGACAAGTTGAAAAGTGCGCACAGACTAAAGCATTCTATATATATATATATATATATATATACACAATATAGCATGCAGTGATAACTCTTGTATTTTCGATTTTTAACAAAGCAGCATTTGGGAATTAATGAAAGAAGCAGAGGCAGACCTCCCATCTCCCTCACAGTCATACATACACCAGCACACAGCACGTCAGTGAGTGCCCAGTAGTCCACTGGAGGGCAGCACAGCTTCACTGTTTGCTCAGTGTGTCTCTTGTAACTGACCAAGAGAAGTGAGACAGTAACACACAGTCCTTCCAATTAGTATCGATGTAAATGTTTTTAAGTGTTACAAATATAAAGGGAAAAGATCTAAATACTACTTAACGTCTGCAACACACTCAGACCGTGCTGAAGTCATTTTTTGTATTTCACTGTGTTTTTTTTAAATGTTGAAATAGTAGTTAATATGGGATGCCTAACTGCTGACGTTCACTGGGGACTACAGAGCCTCAGTGAACCCAGACTGGCAGCAGGATGTGATTGAGGGGCCTTTAAACTTGGCGTTCAGTGTCCAATGGATATCTGGCTGATCCAGATATCTCTGATGACTCAGACCGGCCGTCTATCTGCTGAAAACTCAATATTGGGGGAGTGGAATTCTGCCACAGGTATGGTTGCACAGCCTAGAACCCACATAATCAATAGGCAGGCTCCCACCTGGATCAGGATTAAAATACAGCACATGTCATTAATTCCACCATGCCAGCTCCTCTGGAATTTTTGGTGCATGCCTGATGGAGAACTGACCAAACCACCTGATCACTGAGTCACTGGCAATGTCCCAGCTGAAGACACATATACACTCCTCTGTTTGCCCAGGGACACTCATGCCGTGCATATAGAATTTATTGAACTGATTGATTGATTGATTGATTGATTGATTGATTGATTGATTGATTGATTGATTGATTGGGTTTTCAATCACTCAATCAGTTTCTGGGTCACATCACTTGTAGCATGACTGATGAGGTTCATTTATCTTGTTGGTGAAGATGGACAGACACTGCTCATAGATGATGCGGGAGGCTTCTGTTTGTTGCTTGGGAGGGTTTATTAAAGAATGAATGAAGAGGACCTTGTAAATATGGCCCCTGATGACTGAGACATCTGATGAAGTTATAAAGCCTTTTTAATCAATTTTGAAACGATTCATGGACATTTGACATCCTGACAGAGGAGTTTAAGGTATTTTAATGTAGCAGAACTGAGTTTTACTTTACTGCAGTACATAAAAGTTTTTGGAGCAAGGCCTCTCTTTTTACAGGTGCCTCAGGCTACGGCGGATCAGCTCGGTTTCATAGACTTATAAAATTATCTTTACAATGTGACAAATCAATAACGCAGTCTGTAAAATCTATCATAGTTTTCTTTATTTGTATCAAAGTATTTCATAAAAATTCTAGGCATGTGTTTTGTGGCTGCTTTCATGTGATAAAATTTGGTTTGCTGGCTGTGAATTGAGTAGATACACACACGCACGCACACATACACACAGTGGACCATATAAAGGCCCTCACCGACTTCATTGGTGGACTATATATGGACACAGTGGACTATATAAAGGCCCTCATCGACTTCATTCGTTCCATGACCTTACGATGCACTCAGTCTACAACTAATTCTCAATTTAAGCCAGAAGCAGACATTTAACCTCCTGTCCTCATCAGGTTAAATCAGGTTAGTTGGACAATAGGTGACCTGTAACCTTTGCCCTCAGCTGCCTGTGGCTTCGGCCTGGAGAGACTCTGGGGACAGGTATGTGGCGAGTCCTGACCTCTGACCCCCTAGAAACAAACAACCTCCCCCTGAGAAGAAGCACAAAGAAAAGCACAACAACACCTGGCAACACACACAAACACACACCTACACACACACCTTGCACGAGATGAATACTAATAAACTAAGTAGTAGTAAGATTAAATCACTTTGAATTAATGCTGTGAATCTTGCATGATGGAGGGATAAGTGAGGAAGAAAAAGATAAAGTTCTGAGAGAAAAGCTTATACACTAAAGGCATATTCCATTAGCAGTGGGTAGTTCATCATGTTATTGTTGTCCAACTACCATTAAACAGGCAGAGGACCACTTCCATTCACCAGCCCTTTGGTTAGCCAATTTGTAACTTTGCTCTTTATTAACAGAGCCAAGAACTATGAACTATCAGACTGTCTATTCTACAGTGTCTGATGATGTAGATCATGAAATAAGCAGGGCATATTCTTATGTTGGGTAGCTCGTGCCATGGATTGAGCTGTCACTCTTGACAAGGTGAGACCTTTACCTGCCTCTCTTCACTGAGTCAGTGGCTTTTTGTAATGGTTGCTATTAGCAACTACATTGTGGTAAGCAACTGCTGAGGGTTCAGATACTTTTAGGTCACGTAATCAGATCCTTACTTTGTATTTCTGTTATCTGTTAATGTTATTTTTCTCATGTGGCAAGGGCAGGCTTTACGTGAAGTAGGTAAACATATGTTTTCCCAGCATATCCACTCAATCCAGGAGACAGTCATAAAGTCATATCTCCTAAACGAATTCTGTAAAATATAACAAGTTTGATGAAGTGCTGATCAATAGAAACTAGCAGCTCTTGCACACTGGGAGGGAATCAACAGTGGGAAACATCCCATAAAGCAGAGATTTAAGCTGCAGCTGTTCTAAAAGCTCTCTCTTGCATAAGACATAAACTGATGCTTTATTTTTTTCTTGTCTTCATCTTTGAGGGGAAACTCTCACCTCTGACCACTCCGAAGCGTGCTCTGATGCACCTGTAACCACACCCAACGGTGATGTCACAGAGCCTTGGAGTACACTTGCACTTCACCTGCAGCAAGGTGAGAGGTTCAACTACAGGAGGTCAGCAAAAATTAGATTTTCAGAGGGTGTTATCCTTTAAAGAATCCACTGTGCTTTCAGGTAGACGTAAGCTGAGGCGTGGCGACCGACATGTGCAAAGCCAGAGGGCTTTAGAAGCTTCAGTAATCAAGAGAAAAATGTTGGGCTCCCACCACTTTTGGCAAATCCTGTTATCCTCTTAGTTTTTCATTTCGTTTCATTGTCATATTTTAGCATGAAGCCTCCTTGTTTCCAAATCTGGTATAAATAAATTTGACTTGCCTTGACTGCCTGGACCTTGACAAAGAGGATCTGGTAGAATTGACAGTTCAGCACAAACAGAACATGTCGGTATGCAAATTGATTAAGATTTTTACTTTCAGAGAAAAAGCAAGGCATAGGTTTTTCTATATCAGAACATGTTTTTGTCTTATAATATTCTGTGACAGGGGTACGGTTGTGTTATAATTGCAAGCCAAACAGCAGGTCAACACAAGTGGCCGTATTTGACGGAACAGATAGGCCTCTTTTTCAGACAAAGCAGCTGTCTACACATGGCGTGCAATTGATATGGTATTTAATTTGTTAGCATTACACCATACAAGAAATGCCCGTCTATCTGTACCATTTTAGATTATCATATAGCATTTTATGTGGCCAATGAATTCCTTTTGGCAAAGCTAAATACAGAAATGAGAGGAATATTGAATTCAGCTTTGGGTGGTGGACCTGTCGTGGACATGGCAGACTTTGTACCAGAACAAGTCTCCTATTGAACAGTGAACACTGAGCACTTTGTATCAAATATCTTTGCTTATTCACCTTAGGTAACTTCAAGCAACACATTCTGTGAAGAAACCACGGAAACCAACCTAGGAGGGCAAATAAAGGAAGAAGAGCTATATTTACAGCAAAGAACTCATAGAAATTACACTAAGCCCTGACCAAGATGAGTCTCTAACATTTCATTCATGCTGGGGGGCACACGCACAGACATACAGCCACTGTATTTCACCATAATGAAGGGCATGAACTGCACACCCAGTTCCACTCTAACATTGGTGTTTCTGTAGCCTGAACTGAGGGAAGTTCCAGTCAGGCCAAATATGTACCCACACATGTAGCTGGAGAATTTCCTGGAGGATTACTAGTGTGGGAAATGAAGTAAGGCATTCACAGTAACCATCTTACTTGAAGTCAAACCCAGCTGTTTGTGCAGTTTGCAATGATCTTTAAGTGGGCTCTTAGTGTAAAGTCACACTGAGGGGCAAGCAGAGTTTGATCATAATACTAAATACTGTATAGCACTGCCTATACAGTTCCCAGGGAGAGGATCAATTCGCTGAATGCTCTGAAATCTAGGCTGCATCACATTAGTCATTCAACATGCTCTTGTTGACTTCGCCATAGCACTTGACCTCGGACTAATTGCTGCCGCAATTATAACTGTGTTCCATTTCTCTGGACAACTGAAGTAAACTTACTTACCAACAACGATGGTTATTCCAGAAGTGAATATCACCAACAATACAATGCAGTATTAAGTATTGCTGAAAAACAAGTGCTCCAAAGTTTCATTGACAATGTTTCTATTTCAGGTTTTTTAGACAGTCAGACGAAACATTTTTACAATTACAATTCTAAAATTGCAGGTAAAAACGTTTAATTCCACTGTTCCCACGGTGAGGCCCTAGGTAGTTGGTTCTGAATCTGCCAGTATTCACACAAGAGTAGACATGCACACCACAGGTTTGGGAAAGATGAGAAGATAGCTCAGAAAGCTAAATCCTTCTCATCAAAAGTATTTCATCTGTTGCTACCAGTGAAAAGACAGAGTAATGATCTGAGGAACACTTTTTAAAGGCTGGAGCAGAAAACTCAAACAGTAGCAGAGTTGATAAAGTCTTGCCTTGCTTTTATGATGTTTCTACGATGCGACAGAGAGTAACAGAAAAGAGAAACGGTTTGAATATGCTTAGTCACATACAGTATGTGTGCAGTGTGTGTGAGGTTAGGAATTTAGTATTATCTTTTACAAGACCCCTGAACAGCTGTTTATGCACTGTAAAGGTGTTCCGGGTAGGATTTTTATGTCAGAATCCAGCTGTCTAATCAGCTTAAATTACAAAATGGGTCTTGAAAGCCAAAGAGTGTCCACTCCCCAACAGAACAGTCGAGACGACACGTGACGGAACCACGTGATGGAACCAGTGTTATTTGGCTACTTCCTTCAGACGTACTACTATCTACTTTTTTGATTTTAACTCATTGACATGTTGTCCAATCATCATAAATCTTGGTAGATATCTTCCGCTCCTTGTTTGGGAAAAGGCCTGCTAAAGCATTTTGAGTCCGACCCATACAGGCCATCACCAGTGCCACAAACGGATATTTCTAAAAACTCAGTGGACAGAATTTTACCAATTTTGGTGCGCTTGTTGTGGAGGAAAGTATTAACCTGGTGCATGTGTTTGTGGCCTTTCACATATTGGCTCATGACTCCAGTTACCTTTGAGCAATCCTGATTAACACTGGAGACATTCTGTGTCCTGGACACACACACACCAAGTGTGTGATACACTTTGAGAGTGCAATAACTTAAATGCTGCATACATCACAATGATGATACAAGTATGTGATTGGCCTTGCTCCTTCTTTAAACAGAATTAAATGAGCTGAAATGACTTTGCCCCCCTTTGTGAAGCCTGAAACCTACAGTTTCAGTTTTGGCTCAACAGTTTTTGTCTCTATACTGCTAAAAGGTTTGAGCCTGTAATCACCACTTGTGGCTGTATTTATATTATTACTTTGCTTTATTATGTCTGACTTTGATTCCACGTCCAAAAACATGGCTTAGATGATCGGGCTAAGTTGAACCTGTTAAAACCTGTTAAGACCACCCAGAGGAAAGGAAAATTCAGAATAAGTTATTTTTCTTTGTCAGGCCTATTTCTCCTAGACACAACTGAGATCAATTCAACATCGCAATGAGATCTTGACCATTTCCTTGTACTTAAACTCAGCTACTGAGGAGCAGCCTTCTTCTTGTCTCAGTCTAATCATACTTTAATATCAGAAAATGCTCTTTTTTCTCTCACTGCACTGCTCTTGAGATAACAGTAAGATCCAAAAGAAAACTTGATTGACTTGCCTGCAGAATATCAGAAATTTGTGTCAGATAATAAACTCACGTCTCAACTCTGTGTATTATATCAGTTCTCAAAGTTGTCTCACTTCTGTCAAAACAAGATACACATATAAACGTCAGTCACATATAAATCTACATAAGTCTACATATACATTTTCACAGATATGTTTCAAATACTTTCTAACAAAAAGCAGGTGCCCAGCTGGGCCTGCTGAGGGCGCTAGGCAGAGAGTCTAACCACAAGTGTACACTAACTGCCAGGTTACTATAACCTTCGGACACCTCTAATCCTGCCCAGACCATGACCCTGACCCTAACCCTAACCACACCCCCCCAAATACAACCTCGACGCTAAGCCTGACACTAACCGTAACCTTAATTTTAAACCCTTTCAACCAGAAAAAAAAGGGGAAAGGTAAAGGAACTTCTGGGCTTTCATGATGTGTATCAATTATTCAATTATGAGGTTCCTGTTCTCTGGAAAAGGCAGAGTCTGAAAAATACATCCGTCATCCCGCAGCTCTCCCTTCTCTGCCCTGAGCCACTCCCACCAGACGAGCGTGGGCATATGCACGCACTTCATACACGCAAGAAGCTGCTTCAAACATTCCGAACGTGATTGTGATCCCAAAGGCATCATACTGTACAGCGGCCAAACCATTTACCAGACGTACATAACACACACTTTATCCCAAAGTTAGACAATATTGAGATGTGAATCGTGCAAAGCCAATCTGCTCCATGAGGTTATTAAGTCTATGAGAACAGCAAAAGAACTTTATTGTGTTTCTACTGTTATTCTCAAACTGGACAGGATAATTTGGCTCAAATTGATTTGATTCTTCTGCTCCTTAGTTCTCCTTAAAGTTCGGTAGGATACGTCGGTCAGAATTCCGCCATCTCCAAATAAGAAGATGATTTTTTTTTACTAATGAGATAAAGAAAAGACTATAGCGAGCAGCAACATTTTCCACTGGCCAGTGTGTCTTTGTCCCAACACATATAGCAGAACAGTAGTTGTGTTCCCATGATCACTCTGCAATGAAGCTGGTGGGTGAAGTCTTCATTCAATGCACAGTATGATAAGAACTATAAAAAATAAAATCCAGGTTATAAAAGGGAGTTTTCCTTTAGGCTAATGCTATTCTTCATGTATTATATGCCATCATGCCCATGAGCTTCTATCTAAATTGCTCTGGTATGTGCTGCCTGAATTCTTTGGCCCCCGACAATTCACCGCAGACATCAAGCACTATGCGAGAGGACTCCTTCAGGCGAGTCGGAGCATGAGCAGACGCACAAACAAACACTCGAGCAGTCACACTCACACATGTATATACACACAGATGCACCGTCTGGAACTATCAGGCATATCACAGGAAACAGGCCAATTATACAGCCTCAGAGAGAGAGAGAGCCAAACCCATGTGACTAAATTCCCACAGCCACCACAACACACACACACACACACACACACATGCACACACACACACACACACACACACACACACCCTGACTAACACGAAGCCATTTTTACCTGTGCTCTGAAATACACATTAACAATGAACATGTTTCCTTGTGCCTGAAAAGATACACCTCATCATTTTTACATGTTTTAAAATGACATTCAGTTTTGAAGTCTCTCTCTTTCTGTCACACACACACACACACACCTACACACCTACTTGTTAGGACTGGGGGTCGAGGGGCTCTCATTAGCCCTGCGGCTCTGAGCTGGGGAGGATTAATGTCACACTAGCTTTTCATGATCTGCACGGAGGCTGGTATGTGTGTGTGTGTGTGTGTGTGTGTGTGTGTGTGTGTGTGTGTGTCCCTCAGTTGGGGTCTAGTGGACTACCTGAATGCAAACACACTGTGACTCCCCCCAGAAGTGTTGGAAAGCTGCTTTAGTTGTTCAGATGCCTTTACATTGACTGAGGTTGAACTATAGCAACACCTCACTGTAGACAAGTTTACTGAAGGGAGGGGGAGAGGGTTTTTTTCAATTGGATGCTTTCAAAATCTAGCTACTATTTCACTCCAGTGTTACTGACTTGAAATCATCATTCGTAGGTACTGCTCCAAGGTCTGCATCTCAGTATCTTTAGCTGGTTGTTTTAGGGAATGGAAGTGATTGTAGCACAAGTGTTCTCATGTTAGCTCACATTAAAGATCCACCAGTGAAGATACACACACTCGTGGGATGATGTTAGTGATACTGGATACATGTCTCTGCATTTTAAGCTTTAAGTTTGCCTTGCCTAAGCATCAAAAACATCTTCACTCCATGGTCAGATTAGCAATAATAAACATTTAACATCCACCTACACTTGCAAAATATAGCTTTGCTGAGAAACATTTCAGGTGATGGTTGCAATTTTGTTTGGTTATCTGCGATCAGTGGTTGGGAAAAGATGATGCTTTGGGTTAAAATAAGCATGTTTGGTGTAAGTTCCATCAATTAAAGTAACTCAGTGCTCACTTCTGGTTTCACAAGGGAAACAAACCCAGATCTCCTGTATGAAAGTCCTTCACATGATCCATCCATCCTCCTCCCTATGCAGGCCTGTGAGCACTTAATATAATATAACTAACCATGTGTATCAAAACATGAGGGGAAATAAACTTCCTCATCCCAGCTGAAGTGTTGGACTGTTAGCTGATGTTATTTAAAGCCTGATGGCCCCAACAAAGACTCAGGTGATCAACACAAGCCCGAGCAGCATGACTGTCACTGCAGCCCACTCTGTGTTTGCAGAACTCCCTCAGTGTTCTTCACTCCGGGGGGGGGGCTCTGATCAGACAGAAGCTTCTCGGTTCATCTGACGCCAGAGGGGAGCCAGAAAGCGAGGAGGGGGGGGAGGAAAGAAAGCGAAGAAAAGAGAAATTCGACTGAGAATTTTTTCCAGGTGTTGCATGCGGCTCCGCCCTCCAGCCCCCGCCCCTGTCTGCCCCCCAGGGTCCGGGCTGCAGGCAGCCGAGCAGGAGGGCTGGGCCACCGCCGCGCCGACTCACCGATGCTCCTGCAGTTGGCTCGGACAGGGCGGACAGAGAGGACACGGATCGGCCCGGATCAGCTCAGCTCGGATCAGCCCAGCTCAGATCAGCTCAGCCCAGATCAGATCAGCTCAGCTCAGCCCAGCCTGCACACATCACCCGTTCGCGCACTCCTCCGCAGGGATCACAAGTTTTCCTGAAGACCAGCTTCTTTCTGATCGGACTCGGAGCGGCACCACGGAGCCTTGTGCCCTCAGACAGGATGTCGGAACTCTCCGTGAATGACCACCTCGAAGGGATCTTATCAGACTTTGAAGGTATGTCGGCTGTAAGATTGAATTACTTTACTGCTGCTGTTTTGTTGGCATGCAGTAAAAGCCAATGTGGGGCCACAGCTCCAGGCCCTTTTACCTCCTGTGCGCCCTCGACCACACTGCGTAACGGCCACTTTCTTGTTTGGTACTTTTCTTACAGAATGATTAAATGAATGACAGATAGGAAGCAAACAACTACCTGCAACATAATCAGGTTTCTGTGTTGTTTTCTATGAGCTGTGCGTTCTGCTAGTGTGGCAGCAAAGTGAATATCTGGTGGTTTGAGGCTGAAATCGTCAAAAACAACTTGAAGACGTCACTTTGGGACACTACTTTCTGGTAGTGTGCACCAAATGTGTTGACCAAGCAATGAATTCATCAACAATTCATGCAACTGATCGTGACTACCCAAATTTATCAATAGTTTGGGCCCAGTTTGTGTAGAGGTGTGGATTACATTTCCAGGATGTATGCATCACTGTAAGTTCTACAAGCCTGTAAAACATAATGGAAGTATGGTATTCTGAACCGAGATGAACTTCCCTCCTTGTTCACCAGTTGCACGAGTTTCATTTTATTTTAATGGCAAGATTTGTTTTTAATCACTTCAAGATGTTTGCTTTTGTGTGCCCTTGAGACTTCCAGTATAATTATCAGAGTCAGATGTAAAACAGCCTGGACAGGTGAGAGAGCAGCACTAATAACACAGTGTAAGCAAAGCCTTGAAAACCTCTCTGTGTGTGCACACTGGGGCGCCTGTGTGTGTGTGTGTGTGTGTGTGTGTGTGTGGAGAGAGAGAGGGAGAATGAGTGCATCCCATCAGCAGACAATAGTATCTTTTAGAAGCGGTAAATTCAGCTCTGTGAATGAGCTGGCTGTGCTTCAAAGGCCGTCAGTCTCTGTTTAATCTCTCCTGCTTTTCTCTGACTTTACTGAGTGTACAAAGTTGAAGCCCCTCTGCTGAACATCAACAGCTTTTTCTCTTATTATGTATATTGTTTCATTTTCTCATCTCCATAAAAGTTCGCACGCAGCATTCCTAATAATGCACTAAATGAAAAGGAAAAGTACTAGAAAGTAAAAATATACCTACTAAACACACTGAGTGTATGCATATACACTGTTGCCCATAAAGGTGGAATAATTGTTCAATACCCCCAATTTAGTTAAAGTCTGAATACACAGTTTGCAAGGGTTAATTGTGGTTTAAGTTTCACTGTGATATGTTTGGAAGAGTTTGATCAATAAAGTTGAGAAGATATACACTTTATTGATCAAGAATAAATCACATTGTCACAATCATTTCATGAGAAGAGGTAAAAAACATTTTATTCCAACTTTATGGGCAACAGTGTATAAAGGGATGAGTGTATGCTAGCATGAACAAAAGAGTCTCTCCAGGCAAGACTGTCTCCTATTGGCTCCAATGAATGAAGGACAGTAATACATTAAATAAAAAGAGACTGATACTGATTTTTGAAGCCCAAACTCTGGATATTTTAGAGTTAAAGACCTGTAACCATGTATCAGCTGATATTTGTACAACATGTAACACAACCCTGTCTCCATGAAACTCATATACAACAACACATTATGGGGAAATGGTTATGGTTAATGTTTCTGGCAACTTGGAAAAAGGCTGATACTGAACACATCATTAATATGTTTACTGACAGCATGTTTCATTCATCAGCAGTGACTTGAGACGTAAGATTGTTTTTATTAACATTTAACTGAAATGATCATCGCTCCCTAACTAAAGACGAAGTGCTTTTGATGCCTAAATCTAACCACAGCAGGAGTCTGGACATGAACCCTCGACTCTGTTGTCACAGTCCCACAGTTTGTATGCCCTCCATGCAGCCCGACCACATCTCAGAAATGTAGTGATTAATTCTCTCAAGGAAACGTGTCTGAACATAATCCAGGTAGCACAATGTAAGCGCTGCTGGAAATGAGGTGTTAGTTAGTTAGTTAGTTCGGATCCAACACAATATTTGTATAACGCTCAGTGACAGAAACTAACTAACCAGTAGAGGCAGCACTACACCGGTAACTGCTCTGTTCTGCAAGATAAAACTTTTGGTGTCAACAGAGTCTGGCGGCTTTGACGAAAGCGACAGAACTGCAGTTTCTGGTTAAACATAAAGGATGTCACAGGTCTGTCTCTGTAGGGATCCTTTCCATAATGCTGTCAGACACCTAAATAACATTCTGAGCCTGTCGAAGGCAAAAACAAGCACTTTTAGTGGATGTACTTTGATCGGGCACAGGTGCCCTAGAGGATAACATTGCGGCCATTGCAGCCCACTTCATGGCTGCCAGCTGAGACGATCTACTGCACCAATTCCAAAGGTTTTTGCATCTACTAGTCGTTTTGAAACCAAAATGTATAAAAATAGGGTTTCATCTTTAAAGATACTGGAATTCTCCTTTAACCAAGTCACTTTTGTGCCTGAATCTAACCAAACCATAACCACCATGAAGCAGGTTTAGTTGACTTGCCATTCCTAAGTGCGCAACTACTCATTTTTGGCCTTCTTCTCAGTGTCATATTTGATAATGTAAGTCATATTTTGTCCACTCCACCTCATTTATATATTTGTCGAAGCAAAAAATGTTTGAAATGCCCGTTCCCATCCATCCAGCCATACATCCATTATCCATTATCTATACCGCTTACCCGTCAGAGTTGCGGGGGAGCTGTAACCAATCCCAGCTGACTTTGGGCCAGAGGCGGGGTACACCCTGGACTGGTCACCAGCCCACCACAGATACCCATTCCCATATAGTGCAATTTGAAAACATCACTTCTTTGACAATGTGGTCGGCCAGGCACAGCTTTAGAAAACGCTTTTCAAGTCAATATGTTAAAACCCTGGTCTTACATTACAGTGTGAACATGGAAAATACATGACATACATGACACATGATCTGACCGTCGTGTGATAAACCTCTCACAAACAGTCAGTGTACTTCCGTTTGCCAGCGCTGTTGCAGAGCAAGCTTCCTGTTGCCTCTGACTGTCTGTCATCACCTATTTGGAATTCCAGTATAATCCATCACAGGATGCAGCTGCTGTCAGTGATGCTAATGATGTTTCTCTAGACGTCTTTGGCACACTGTAAATCAGGCGAAGATTGTGCAAAAATATGAAGAAGAACTAAACTGGAGAAGACTTTCAATAACTTTGAGTGTGTTCAGTGTGAGGACAGTGAGGGAGGGAGAGAATGAACAGACTTTGTTCTTCCTCAGGGTGATCCATCATGTCCTAGGACCCTGCAGGGACAGTACAACAAAAGCTCTATCCTTTCATTCTTACTTTCTTTGCACATTCTTCTGTTTGGACAGGTGTTGATCTGTGCCTTTAAACAAATTAGTGTAGCCTTCGGCCGCAGACCGTCACTGTAGCTGCTTTTGCACAACTGTTGCCTATTTCACTCTTCAAATCACTGTGAGAGGACATAGGACAGATTTCAGCACTTAAAAGATTTTTGATCTCCTGACTCAATTCATCCCATCTTTAGAGTTATCCTCAAAAGATTATCCTGTGTAAGAGGCAGTGAACCCAGTTCCTCTGGCAGCTTGATTAGGACTGAGAGCCCCAGTGGTAGAAGATCATCAGATGTGACGGATCTAAATTTGATTTGGAAACAGGGAAGCGATTGTTGATGCTAGACTGGCCAGCCAGCTGTGGAATGCTGGGTGAAAGATGGTGCCTCATCTGCAGCACCCACTTCTGTTTTAATCAGATGGATAGGAGCCACGAAAGGCATGTGATTTAAGGAACACAGCTAAAAAGGGTGATTTTTGTGCATGTCTTTAGATTAATATCAGAAGTATGGAAGCTTATTTCCACCAATGTGATGGATCAAAGGATCCTGTGAGTCATATAATGAGAAACCTTTTTGGCATAATGATTTAGTATCTCAAAACCATGACTTAGTAGGCCTATCTCAATAGTGAGGATCATTCTCATAGGCCTATATTTACAGATTCTAAGTCATTATTTACAGATTCTCATCATAATGACTTATAAGGTCTTTTTCATCACCTTGGCAGAAATGAGTTTCCATAAGGAGGAGAAAGTTTGTACGACATTGAAAACTCATGATGCCCAAAATATGAAATTTGGGGGTTTGCAAAATCTAAATATATATACAGTATAATATAAATTTCCCCCTTTGAGGAACAGAAAAGAAGTACCTATGGACATCTACTTAGCCTTGAATTGTATCAACACAGTAAATTTTTTTGGCCAGAAAAGAATGAATTTCTGGTCACGGTTCCTGAATGTAAATGGCAGGTTTTGTAAAAAAGCGATAAAGTCTGTCAGGCTCTGACATTATTGCTTTGCTGACCAACAGTGTTTGTCTGTATACACTCAATGTGCACTTCTAATTTAATCCATTACAACTCTCCTGCCATTAAGTCTACTTTTACGATGCCTATAATGTTTAGTGTTCGTTGACACTGTCATCGAGTTATTGCATCTATTCTGCATTAGCTCGTGTAGCTGTGCCTAATTAGACCTGACCTGAGTGTAGACTGTGTGTGACTTTACGTCGGATGTATTTCTTTATTACTCACACAACAAATAAAACGTATTGATTTACAAGCGAGCTCAGAGTTTGTGTTCAGGGTTCCCCTGTAACTGAAAAATAAATGTACTGATTAAATGCTAAATTCACCTCACGTGATCTCATCACTAAATCATCACAGCATACTAAGCAATAAATCCATACACTTCATTCATGTGCTCATTTACATAATACAAGCCTTTAGTGTGGTCAAAAGATGTTTGAAAAGACCATCTTGACACTCACCATCACATCAGAATTCATCAGAATATGAAACTGTCTTAGTTCCTGGTATCAATGAATGTCAACTCTCTGGAAAAGCAGCAATTTTTTCCACATAGGCTCTCCTGACTTATCGTCTGAACTAATTGTGAAAATAAGCGTTAAGGCTCATTCTTCCATAATCAGGAGTCAATCTTCATCTTTAAAGGTGAGGACAAATATTAGATTTACTCAGATTTAATCAGCAGGCTGAGTGACGGTGGTGGAAGGCGTGTATTTGATTGGAGGGAGAGACGGGAGAGTGTTGGGGCCTTTGGTGACATGGGAGATTAGAGGAGGTCAGGGGGGCTAAGAGCTGCTCCTCCCAGCCCTGTCACATCCTGGTACTGCACTCTAGCAGGGCACGAACCCTGCAAAGATCAGAGAGGGTCCCATGACTTACTGACCCAGTGACCACACACACACACACACACACACACACACACAGACATACACAGACACACACACACACACACACACACACACAGACACACAGCTCGTTGTCTTTGCTCATGACAAGTAGTACTCTATCAAAAACAAAGTACATGTCCCCCTCTGACATTCCAGCCTGCATTAACGCAGTGGAGCACAACAGCCCAGGAAACAGCAGTCAGTGTGTGTTTTCTGTCCTAAAGTAGACCTCACAATTCTGTCATACAAAGAAAATAATAGAGCTGTACAGGTTGGAATACGCATTACCACACATATACTCTCATGCTGTACACACACTTTCCCCTGATTTAATTGTTCCCACCTAATCAGCCTAAATATCTCTCTTTTTCAGTCCATGATCACACACACACACACATGCACACGCACACAGGTAGCACTTGATGTGGCTTGCTGCCAAGTTATTTTTCCATAATGGATCAGAATTTGGCACGACTTCAGTGCTGGCTGCCTTGAACTCAGACGTGTCTGGAGTTGTCCTCTTAAGATCAGTTTTAATGAGCCAATGAGAGAGCAGAAACAAAACCATTACAGCAGGGAAAGTATGAGGACGGCATTCAGAAAAACATCTCATATGAACTGGATTGATCAGAATCAAGTTCAAAGTCTGGATCGTGATCTGCGTTTGTCATTTTTCCTTAACCCACCTACATTCTTTGACAGTCTAATTATACATGCAGACATTCAAGGTTTCAAATATTCACTCAGCGTACCCATTTGCAGGCATTGTTACTGGCCGTGGCTGATTGGTGACAAATTTGAAAATATGACTTGAACACACACACCAGTTATGGTGCTAGCTGGTAGAAGCAGGTGACATTTATAGAAGCTAATATTAACATAACATTATTAAGGGCTGTGGATATAGAGGCGATGTTAATGTTACTTTTAGTCTTCTATCTTTTGGTTTTTATATGCTGTCAGCGGGAATGATGGTGATTTATGGTCATCTAAATGTTCATCAAAATAAAAATCTAAATCTAAAAGGAGAGATTCTGCTGTGACATCATTTTTAATGATTTTTAATTCACTAACAAACTGTAACTTACTGTTAAACTGACCCTAGCCTTTCGCTCCACCACTGCTCTCATTCACTGTCATTCTCTTCCACTAGCCCTCTCCCACTCGCTAAACCACTTCATGAGTTTACTCAGGATGTCCAGTGTTGCGTAAGAGACGAGTCCAGTGATGGTTCTCTCTGGCCAATCGGTGATCTGCAGTGTTTTCAATGGGACCTCAGTGGAGGTTGTACCAAAACAAGTACCAGGTACCAGCTACAGTCCACAACCTTCGCAAATGGAAAATCATGTTGCCATTGGGTTTTCCTCATTTAATTTGGCACTGCGTTGTCCACAATAAACAACAACAAATTCACTGCATTGATGTGGAGGTGGGTTTGCACAGCTTAGATGCAGCTTATGAGGGATCATTGACAACACTTATACATCTACCTGTAACTTCTTTAAACAGGCATGAAGCACTGGCAGTTAAACTTTGGACACACTGTCCCTTTAATAGACTTCAGCTTGTGTCTAATATTTTTCAGGTAACAGGTGCTTATGAGGCAAACAGTAGCCAGCGTGTGTGTGTGTGTGTGTGTGTGTGTGTTTGCATGTTTATGAGTCCTCAGGCACTGTGTTATTTTCAGTGTTACAACATTGCAAACGGCTGCTTGGAATGTGTCTTCCAGATGTGCTTTTAGTAAGTGGAAGTTGTTTTAATGTGTCTGTGTGTGTGTGTGAAAGACAGAGACTGGTCAAGTGTCTGCATTGGATTGCAATATGGATTTTGCTTAACATAACTGTGTGTGTGTGTGTGTGCGCGCGCATATGCATGTGTGTGTGCGTGTGTGTTCACACGTGTCAGTGCACATGCTGTCTTGTCTGTCAGAGAATTCTACCTTTGTGGAATGTGCAGATAAGGGGGGTTGGATGTGGACATGCCCAGACTCAGAATCCCCTCGTTGTGTGTCCACATGACAGCCTCTCATCCTCCCAGTGCTTACTGGTTCCCCAATCAACTCATTTCATGGGCCCATAGCTGGTTACTCATCAGAGGGGTTAGTTAAGGACAGAGAGAAGGTCATTTTGCCTTGTCTCCAATCATCCTGTCAGCGTCAGTGACTCTGCAACATAGAAGGTCAACATCCGCTACTAATCAATACTCGCACTAATACCACAGAATAGTTCAAATGCTCAAATATACATGTGGTACTGCTGCTGTTTCAAAGGATTTAGCCATGCAGTTAGGTTTGTTTTTAATTGCTTAGGTTTGAGATGTTCGAGAATTCGGCCCGTACTACCCCAGTCAAGCTAGTCCAAGTCTACATTTAAGTTCTGTACCCAAAGTAAGAAAACATCATTCAAAGTCTCAGTGACATTTTTAACAACACAAATGATTAAAATCCAGCCCTATGACATGGGAGTGGGGATTCCACGTATTGGTACCCTCATTCTTTTCAGAAATTGATTTTTGATTCAAAATCCAATTTTGATTGAATAAATACTATTCTAAGGTTCTTGCTCTATTGCAATGCAATATAAAACATAGCATAGTTCAGCTAACTGATCCATATAAAGGTCACCCTCACTTCCGCATAACCATACCCAGGAGTATGATGTGTGTGTGTGGTTAGCTCTTTATGTGTAGATAAAGAATACTTTGTAGATAAAAAAAACGTATTTTCTATAATTATTTGATATTGTTTTTAGAGGCCTATAACGAACACCATTTCCCATAAGCTCAAGATATTTGCAGGTGACATGTCACAGGTGTCAGACATGACTGCCAGCAGTAGAGAAGAGAGCCACAGATGCATTTTGGAGAGCAGAGATTACAGCTTAAAGTCAGAAAGATGACATAAGAAGGTTTATTTAGATGTCATCAATCAGGGAGAAACTGTTAGGCAATATGCAGACTCATAAAACTTAATGGGAGCTATAATTCATAGTAAGCAAACAGATTAATGGTTGTTCAACATTGTTAGAATCACAGAGGCTTCAAGTCAAAGATCCATAAGATATTAATTCATCTTAAAATATGGATCGTAAACCCCAGTAACGTATTTCACCTCACATCAGAAAAAAATCTGATCTTCTTTCTGTGTGAGATAATGACGGCAGCCTTGAACAAGCTGTCCTGTGAAGTATTTTAAGATCATCATGTCTGTTCATATTTTGGAGAATAAATCTCAATATATGAGTTTTGTGTTGTCACCTCAACTCGGAAAAACCACTGTGATTTACTTTCACACAGGAAAATGTCACACACACACACACACACACACACACACACACACACACACACACACAGCATCCATTTCCTCTCGGAGGGAATGTGATCCTGACCAGCTGAACTGGAGGCCAGTTGTTCCATGTTGTCCCTCTTCTGAGGCTCTGGCCCTTTGCCAAAAGCTGCAACAACTGCAGCTCTTCACTTGCCATGTTTATAGACCTTAAAGCAAGAGGACACATTAGCCCCTTTCAGGCCCGCAGCTCATTACGTAAGTGAGATAGCACTTTTGTTTGCCCGTGTCATCACTCGCGTCACTTTTACGTAAAAAGACACAAAATCTGTCACTGTCTGAAGAGGTTGGACCAGAAATATTTCTCTAACACATTCAGGATGGCACAAGTCTGAATCAAATGCTGTCACATGGACATAAAGGCTGCAGTGAGATGTCACATGTGTGCACTTTCTTGAGAAGTGTAAAATTTATTAGCCATCAGTATGTGAGTGTGTATTTGTAAGTGTGTGAATGAGAGGCAAAGACCAGTGCTCTTCACTGTGAAGATCTATATTCAAGAGTAAATACTTTATCACTTTATTTACAGTAGTAGTTACAGTTCATTATTCATGGCTGCTTTAGGGCTTACAGGCCAATCAGACGCCTAACACCAACCCTGCAGCTGCCAAGCATGGACACAGATTTACTCAGCTTCTCAGACACAAAACTAGCAGACTGGTGACTGTGTGTGTGAAGTAATAAAAACATGACATGTACACCGATTGAGTGCATTTGAAATTCATTCTATTTACTAGAGATTCTATTAGGTTTTATGTTGCACTTTGTAAAAACTTCACAAATGCAGCCTAATGGAGGAAGATGAAGCATAAAGTGAGATAATGTGCACATGCAAGCTTGTTTATACAGGAAGCAAGCTGTCATCCAGCACCCACACTTTGCCTTACATTCATTTCCTGGACTCTTCACCTCCACCTAACTACAACCACTACCTGACTAAAACCTAAACCTTTCCCTTTACCTAACCCTCTTCTTCAGCAAAGTCTTCACCCTAAAATATTTTCATTTACGATATGAGGACTTGCATTTTGTCCCCAAAAGGAAGGCAAGTTTCCACAATGTGACTGTGTAAAAAGATTTATGCCCCCACAACATGAGCAATACATGGTACACACACACACACACACACACACACACACACACACACACACACGCGCACACAAACACACTGGGGAAGGTGTGCCTGCCTGCGTGTGTGCGTTTGTGTGTGTGTGTGTGTGTGGGTGTGTGTGTGGGTGTGGGTGTGTGTGTGAGACAGAGAGAGAGCGTCTTTATCAGATTGAAGAGGCATTGTGTAAGAGGAGAGGATTAGTCTCTGCAAAACTGTGGGAATAGAGAGAATGGAACCAAACATAGACAACACACACATTCAAACACATGCACACACACGCACACACACACATAGACACACACACACATACACACTTACACACACAGGTAGAACAGAGCAGACGGGGTGCACCACTGCCACCGTAATTATTTCCCCAGTGTTTGACAGGGTGTCAGCAATTACCTGATACCAGGACTCCTTATCTTTTGTATGGAGGGCAGGTTCAAACTTGTAGCCTCAGCGAACTCAGCCGAGTCCACATGTACCCCGCCCCAGCCCGCCTGGAGCCTACAGGGGCAATGAGCCATTATCTGCTCAGGTGGGAACTGAAAAACGTAGGTGTGCGATATAAAACTGAGCTACTATTGAGCTTTTTTTTCACAATAACCTAGAGCCTAAGTCTTCAAATGTCTCCTTTTGTCCAGTCCAAAACACGAATCTGTTCAGTTAGCAATTATATCAAATAAAAGCAGCAAATCCTCACATTGGAAATACCAATTGTTTGCCATTTGTGCTTGATAAACCTGTTTTACTGTCTGTATTTAACCGAGTGTGTGTGTGTCGATTCTCTTGACATCCGCTCATTCGCCAAACTTCACACTGGACCCATGGGTGTACAGTGTCAAGTGTGAAGTTGTTCGGATCAGTAGTTCTGTAGAAAACTGTGAAAACCTACTCAAGCCAGCATGACTTTTTTGCACATTTATCTCTGCTGTTATGGTTCTGAGGCTTGGAGTGCCCAAAAAAGGACAAGACAGTGCCGTGAGTAGTGTGAGTAGACGTGCATCGAAACAGAAGTGGTGGCTGGCCGCTGCTCGACACATCTGCTAATTAGAGAAAATGTCCACAAACTGTGATGCTAATTTTTGTTATGTTAACACCATTGACTTCTGCTAAAAATATTATTGGTAACAGCTAGCTGCAACCCTGATTAGTGCCATGTCAAATCCAATGTTGACATGCTAAAAGTGTTAAGCTTTTGCTGCAGCTTAGCTGCTGGCAAAGACAGTTCATGAGTGAACTCCAGTGTGAGCACTGGTATTTGTACAGTTCAGAAGAAACACATGCATGTGTTGAACTAATTATTTAGGTTGGTTATATTTATTTATTTATGTGCAGTTATTTTTTTAGCTTGTTATTTTCTAATTGGATCAGTGGGTAGAACTGTACTCTAACTTGACCATGCACTGGATCCTGCTCATTATCTGGATTACATTCAATATATGTTATTATAGTCAAAATCTACAGCCGTGTTACTATGGTAAATGGTCTGTATTTGTATAGTGCCTTTCTAGTTATTTCAACTACTCAAAGCACTTTACATGACATCCTCATTCACCCATTCATACAGGAGGAATGTCATTTTGGAGGAGACTATTCTTTCATACTCATTCACACACTGAAGCCAGCAAGGCTTCAGGAGCAAGTTGGGGTTCAGTGTCTTGACCCATAGGAGCTGGGGATCGAACCCCCGACCTTCTGATTGAGGGAAGTTCTTCTGAGTCTGATCCAGTCCTTACAGAATTCAAATGAGCATTACTGAATTTGAATATTTGATGTGGCATATTCATATGTTGCCCCTCCTGTGGGGTTCAAAAACTCAAACGCACTAGTGACTTAAATGATTAATCTTGTCAATAATTTTCTGGTGATTGACTTATTGTTCTCAAACTAATGGAACAATTTGTTGTTGCAAACTGCACAACCACTTAGCACAAACCTGCATGTTATATGCTCATGGTTATGTTGTTGGTGACCATCTTAAAGTGCTCATGGATCCAGAACGGTGTCAGCAACACAGGGCCAACACATTCACAGCGCACTCTCTGTATATTGGTCACTGACTGTTTAGGGCTGACTGTTAACCACCAAACGCCAATCATGTCGGTCGTTCTGGAACACCGTGGATTGCCGGATCATGATTACTGCACAGTGTTTTAAATTTCTCTGGGTAAAAGCAGCTGCCAAATTCTAGTATGTAGCATAATTTGCTACTGTTCATTTGTTTCCTGCAAAAAAAGTCAAATTTGCAAAATACACCATCCACTTGTAGTGCCTATAGCATTATTTAACTTTTGTATGGTTATGTTTAGGTGATGGCAGCATGTGGTCTAGGTTGGGGAAATATCCTCTTCAGTTTAAATACAGATCAAGTCAGAGGTGGATTGAGACATACGATTTTTTTAATTAACATTTAACTGAAGTCAACCAAAGTCATTTTATTGCATTTATTAACAAACATGATAATTGTACTCAATGCCTAGTGAATGCTGTTTATGTGTGTGTGTGTGTGTGTGTGTGTGTGTGTGTGTGTGTGTGTGTGTGTGTGTCACTGAGAGGTCATTGGTCTGGTCATACAACACATAGAGACTGTGTTTGAGTCTTAATGACATGAGAGGAGTCCTGTAATTACACCATAGCTCTCTAAGTCGAGCAGAATGAATGCACACACTCACTCTCGCCTCGTTTTAACAAGTGTGAATGTTCCGCCTTGTGTTTCAGTGCTTCTTGCTTTTAAAGGAAAAATGCAAAGGAAAAGTTCTTTCAGTTCTTCCGTTGGTTATGATGACATTGTAGTCATCAAGTAAATTGGTGAGATGTGGTAATGCAGCAGCATCAGCAAACATAGGTTCAACAGGGCGTAAAAATAGTCAAATAATTAAATAGGGTGTAAACCAGCTGTAAAACTGCCCGCTGCAGTGTAGTGAAACTATGATGTCTCAGATGGAACAAGACTGCAGATAAATAATTATGCTTATGTACAACAGTAGGCTAGTTTTACAGCCCTAGTTTACCAACATTTCACAAAATGGTACAGGTAGCATCTGTGGATGACATCTCAGCTTTCACTTTGGAACTATAATTATATAGCCCTGCTCTTGCGACCCACCCACCCACCCACCCACCCATCCACTTTTTCACATGGTGTGTCACGTTGCAATGGTTGGTTTTTGTAATACAAAACTCCACTGGATGCCCCGACTCAGGCTCTGACCTCAATCCACCCTTTGTGTTTGGAGTTTGAAGGATGTGCGTGTGTGTGTGTGTGTGTGTGTGTGTGTGTGTGTGTGTGTGTGTGTGTGTGTGTGTGTGTGTGTGTGTGTGTGTGTGTGTGTGTGTGTGTGTGTGTGTGTGTGTGTGTGAAGGAGGCACTGTTCCCATATAAAGGCAAGTGGCTAAGATCATTCAGGACCCAGAAACCAAAAGAGAGAGAGATTTATTATGATCTTCTGAGCAAAGACAAGGGCACATTCTCATACTGTAGAGGGTCTACGTCCACACATACAGCATTCACTACATTGTGTCACACGTGTCATTCCTGACTTCAGTGTTAAAGTTGCTGATGAAGTATTGTGTCTCGCAGCACATGCAAAGCAAAAAGTCGTGTGGTTTTTATGTTCACATTTAATTTTCTTTTTCATAGTAGATAGTTAGGAAGCACGTTGGTGTATGTTGTTTGTATGTTCCCCTTGTGCTTGCTGGGATTCTCTCCATGCAGGCATTCTAGCTTCCTCCTGCATTCTAAAGACATGCAGGTTAGGTCAATTGGTAACTCAAATATTGCCTGTAGATGTAAATGCAAGCATGAATGGTGGTCTCTTTCTATGTGTCAGCCCTGTGGTTGACTGCTGACCAGTCCAGTAATTTGGTTACTACCTTACTCAAGATCAGATTTAAACAAAGGCTGAAACAGGAAGCTTTGGTGGTGTGAGAGGTCACATGCTGCTATTCAGTGGAAGCAGGAAAGAGTAACTGCAGATAATTTCATTTGGGATAGATGGTGGAATATATTAGATGCCTATCACTTGCGTATCAGAACATGTATGGAGGTGTTAGGGTTATGTTAGGGTGTTAGTTTGAACTGAGACATGTGGTTAACAATTCGTGTTTTCTTTCTTCCCACATGTAGCGCTGAAAAGATCCTTCGACATTGAAGATGTAGACGACATACCATCCTTCTCCCCAGCTTCCTCTGTCTCCACCCCGGTGTCTCCCTCTTCTTCACACTTCTTCCTCCACCACAACAAAACCACTGAAGGGCGGGTAGGAGGTGGCCAGTCCCCTTCATTAGCCTTCAACAACAACAACAGCCTGGGCTCTACAGCCCACCATTCCCGCATCAGCCTTAATTCCAATCCCAGCCCAGTGCTCAAGTCCCGGACTGTAGTCAGCAGCCTGTCCTTCAACCGAGGAACCATGAACAAGCCGGCTGTCCACAACAATGGCTCCTCCGTGACCAGAGCTGCATCCTTCCAGAGCAGGTTAAACCCCAATGGTTACTCCATATTGTCTAGTCCAGGCAGTGACAACGACAGCCTTCACAGTTCCACATCTAGCCTGGAGTACTCTGAAAGGGGTGGGGGTGCTCTTTCTCTTACAAAGCTTGGGCCATATTCCAGCCCTCCACCTCAGGGGAAGTACCAACGAACCCACCCCCAGCTCCCACAACAGCACCTAGAGGGAGGTACCAACTTGGGCAGCAACCCCAACCTGAAGAAGTTCTCCTCTCATAGGAGTGTTTTCCACTCTGAGATGGACCAGGGACCAGGGATGATGCTTGGTAGTCCAGAGCCTAGAGGGGTGAGCCATGGCTCCATGCCGAGCCTAGACCTCCAAATACGTGATGGAGGAGGAGGACTGGGGAATATGGAACGGGGTGGAGGTGGAGGTGGAGGCAGGATGTCTCCAGGGTTGAGGTATGCAAGTGCCAATACTAGCTGGAATGGTCGTCTTCATAATGCCAGTTCCTTTGGGGAGGAGGGCTTCAGTAGCCCCAAAAACCACTGCCAGCAGCAAGGGCCCCAGATACTCAAGACTCCTCAGCCCAAAGCCAAAGAGATCCTACGTCTCAACAAGTTTCCCTTGGATCTGGACAGCTTGGTAAGCAGCACCTCAACCAGTTCCACCATCAAGGCTGAAGTAGGATCCATGAGCCCCAACCCCCCAAAGCCCCCTCCACGGAGCACAGGAGGCCTCCAACACCATACCAGCCCACCATCCACTTCAGCCAGCCCTTCAGCCTCTCTCAGCAGCCTTGAAAGTTCTTCTGACACCCCACCCCTCTCCCTTCACCATCCCCTTTTGCCCTTTCCCCCATGTTCTCCAGTCCCCACACAGGGCTCTGTCCCTGTCCCAGAGATGCGTTGTTCCCCCATGTCCCTTTCCCCACCCCAGAGCCCCCAGCTGGAAATTCTCTCAGGGCCCCAAGTTGTCCAGGTGGTCCCCAACCTGCCTAGCCCTAACAGTTCACCCTGCCCTTCCAATCCAAGAGTCATTCAGTCTGTGGAGGGTGGCATAGGTGAAGCCAGAGATAGCGTAGGCTCAATTTTACAGAGGATCGCATCCTTCTCCCAGCATGTCGTCACTGGCACCACCCCAGTAATCCAAAGCAATGGAGGTTCGTCATCCACATTTGGGTGTTCTGCTGAGACCACACCGATGCCCACATGGAAACAGGGGAAGAAGAAACAGGAAGGTAAGATGGTTTTCATTAAGTGCTTAAAAAGCTACATTTGCAGTCTTTCCCATCATCTGTGCCTGTAGCTCGTAAACAAAAGGGCAGGAAGGATTTCAATAGTGGGTCAGGGGTTCAAAAGTTGTGTGTGTGTGTGTGTGTGTGTGTGTGTGTGTGTGTGTGTGTGTGTGTGTGTGTGTGTGTGTGTGCAACCTGCATCTTTGTCTTTGTTTATCTTTAGTGTGTAGTCTGCATTTTCATGTAACACTTGTAACACAATTCTTGGTCCATTTTGTGACCTTGTGTGTGCGTGTGTGTGTGTGTGTAACAAATGATGACAGGGAACTTCCACTTGTTTTTTTATGTCACTATAGGAGACTAAGTCAAGGTTAGCAGACGAGACTAGCAGCCACACCCATTATAATGGTTTCCTGTTGCATTGAGCTTCATCACACGCGCACACACACACACACACTAGTACACAAACAAACGCACATTTTAAAATTGCCTTTGTGTTTAAACTGTGTCTGACATTTTCAGCAGGGATTTTAAAGCTATTTTTAGTCCACCTCCTTCCAGATGGCCTTTGGCTCCTGCTTCCTCTGATAACAAAGTCAACTTTGCTGTGCCTCAGCACCACAAGTACAGAACCAATATCTTTGGAAAACAAAACTGGCCTTATTCAATGGCATGAAATGGTTTATAGTTGGCAGTGACAGAGGCAATGGGAGGTCAAAGGATAATCAGCATTATATGTCAGACCAACAAAGGTGAATACACAGCTGACAAATTTGTTAAAGTTAAACTTGTTGGTTTATGATTAAGGCTTTATGTCACAAGGCATTATTTGCTGATTTTAATCATGAATATTTTTGGCAAATTCAGATCAAATTCAGATTAAATGATTGATTTGTCTACTTTGATCTTCATATTGAATAGAGCCACAAATGGTGGCTTAGATAGAACAGAACTCATCGTAGAGATGGTGTTTAATCCCTCAGCTCCTCCTGTCCACAGGACAGGGTGTCCTTAGGCAAGACACAGACAAATACATGTCCTGCATATAAACCATATAGTGCCTTTATTTTGTCCATGTAAATCCTTTGTGCATCTATAACATGTTAGTTAGATGGATCACTGGGGTGTTCTGTCTTGTTCTATACCCACTTTGATTTAACCTGACGAGACCCCGGATGTTTACACGAGAATCTTGTGCGCTGCACATCCAAAAACACATTTGAGCAAACAGGAGGCATCTGTTTTAAGGCACCTGTAGGGATTTTCCCCAGGCGTCCTCCAATCTTATCAGGGAATGAGTCCAATTCCTCTGAGATTAAAGAGAGATAACAGGAGGATCTGACTGTACTCGTAGCTTTGTTCTGAATTCACATCTTAAGTCTGTAAGATAATCAGGAGGGTGTGAGTGTCCATTTTGTATTGTATGTAGTTTAACTAGCTGTTACCTACAGTAACATGCTGACCCCTATGAGTAGTCGATGATGCTTTTTAGGGGTATTTTTGTTGGAATCCTCACAATTTATATTCTGATAATAAATAAATCAAATTATATCAAATCAAACAATAATGTCAAATGCCCACTGGTTAAAAGGGAAAGGGTAAAAATCATAATTATGTTAGTGTGGCAAAATGAAATAACTATTTAGTATTGAATTTTGGTGATTTCTGACTACTAGGAAGAGGAAAGACTCCAAAATGAACTAGAAACTTCCTCCGTAGCCCCATGGTACCTTGTGTAAATTACGGGCACAACTTCCACTTATTCCTTTTAACCAGCGTTTGCGAGAATTAGTGTTAGTGCTAGTTAGTGTTAGTGTTAGAATTAGTGCTATATGAATCACAGTGTTTTTGGAATACAGCCTGTGACTAAATTAAGGAAAATTTTAAACTTAACTTGTGTTTTTAAACTGAAAAACTTAATTCTGTTACTGCAGTAATATAGCAGGTTTGTCTTAAAGCAGACACGAAGAAGCTCTCTAGCCGTGCAAGAATAAGGCTGAGAAAACAACTCATAAAAGGCATGCTCTGTGATGAAGGGATGGGTCTTCACTCCATCTAAAGGCCCATCTGCTGATAACAAATAACAACAAATATAACAATTATATTAATGCAACTTTTACTTTTTAACATATATTTGGTAAAAAATATATATATATTTTGTCGTGCATATATTTGTGCCATTAAGCGATGTGTCTTAATGTAAGTCTCCGTTGAAGTAGGTGAATTCCTGCAGCTGTGGTTGGCAGGTCAGTCTGGGAACTGCTTTAGTACAACCTGTGTGTACACAACGTCCCGCAAGTGACGCAATTTATTGGTGGCACAAGATACTGAGTCACTGAGTCTGTGGCTTGAGGATGGGACATTCCTGTCTGTTGGAAACCCAAGTTGTGATTTTTATAAAAAACTCTCTCAGAAAGCAGCTTCAGTCTGATCTTTGGCAACAGTTTAATGGAAGCACACACAAGCATCACTGCTGTCGTCCGTTGTCACGTCGTAAATAACAGGCTAATGTGTGATAAATGGGTGTTTACAGTGAAATTATTGTTTTGCTCTATGCAGTGCTTTACTCAGATCGTTGTTTTCCATAAAAAGCATGAAAACAAAAAAAACGCCTCCGGGGGCCTTTTCCTCTACTCCCTTCCTCTGCTCTTAGAGAAACATACAGAGGAAAAGAAAACCCAGATGGTAGAGGAAAGCAACAAAAAAAAACAAGCAGTTTGTCAAGATCAAACTTGCACTGAAGTCTTCTAAAGCAGAAAATAATGTGTTTTACCTTACCATCACCGTCAGTAATGAAATTGCTGGAATCTAATGCAGCCAACGCTGTGTATCATCATGCACCAATAAAGATTAGTATTGTTCTCTTTATACTCCGCACCCCAAAGAGTACTCCCTCTTCATATCTCTCTCCATATCACCTCCACCTTGGGAAAGTATTCTTATCTCTCCTTCCATTTTCCACACCGCTTTGCTTCATCACTTCTGCATTCCTCTCTATCTCTTTCCTTCATTCTTTCTGCAGCATCCCTGTCAACTGTTCCTCAGTAGTCATGACTGTCCAGCAGCCACCATGATAAATATAAGTAAGTGTACAAACACCACAAGAAGCACCATCATTATCAAGAATAACTTATTCAGGCCTTCCACTTCCGCTCTTTTAATCATTCACTCTTTTCTGACCTCCGTCCTCTCTCTCTTTAGCCGTCATGCCCAGGCTTGTCTGGACTCCCCCTCCCAATCCCTCTCTCTTTCTGATTCAAGCTTTAATGACAGTGATTTAGGGATGAATTCCTCCCCAGCAGATGTCTAAGCTATCGTCCTATTGCACTGCCCTCACTTCATGTCCTCTCTGTCACAGAAGGAGTTTTTTTGTGTGTTGGTGAGAGGGACTGCTGGAAAAGTAAAGCGTGAGCTGTTCTGTTTGTGAGTCGGAAGACTGAGGAGGAAAGACGACAGCAAGGCATGATTAGCTTTACCTATAGAGCTTCAGACTATACACTAAAGACCTCATTTGTCTCATATGAAAAACAGAAAAGACATTTCTCCCTTTTTTTCTCAGATATATAACTTGAGAATGGAATTAGGCTCGAATGTTCTATTAACAGTCACGAAAAACAAACGGGTTCAAGAACCACACTAACTGTCTGTCTATTGATCTCTGCTTTGTTTCAGTACTATGGACAGCGCCGCTTGATCTTTTTGTTTCTTTTTATCAATCAGATTTTAAATATATCCAAAATAGGCAAACAAGTGATTTATATATAACTTTAATGGGTAATAAAAGAATGACAGAACGGATAACATGAAATATTACACTAGATTTAATCTCATCTCATTGTCTTCATCAGCAGATGGGGGTTGCTCAGTTGTCACTAACATGCCTCGGCTGTCATCACTTATAACAAGTTGTCGTATGTCGGGGGGGCAGATGGTGCCTCCTGTCCCTGTTTAAGAATGGTTGTCCTTGCTGTTCCACTGCTGTAGTGTTCCTCACAGCTGTCACTCGTGATGTCACTATAATGTTACACACCACTCCATTCTTGCTCTCCGGAGAGCTCCGTCTGTACGGTGGACCAGCAAAGATCTTAAAGTGTCACCACCACAGAGGTTATGGTTTCAGTTCTGTTTGTTTGTCAGCAGGATTACAGAAAAACTATTGGCCCCAAACTTGGTGGAGGGGTGGAGCATGGGCCAAGGAGGAACTCATCCAATTTTAAAGTGGATCAACCCATGCCATTCTCTTTGTCTATGGCAAAGTGAAAGCTGACGTGCAACTAAACATACAACAAAACACCTTTTGGCATAACTTACAAGTTTGGAAATATATCCAGACATACTGTATATAGTGCTTGCGCATGCAGACATGCATATCATAGATGACTGGACTATTGGCCTTAGAGGAGCTCTACACTCTCTGAGTGCCCTTCTAGTTACACATAGTGTTTGGCTGGAGTCTATGACAGTGAAATAGCAAAGACTCTGAATGAACACCAGAAACAGACATTATCTGTCTGTGAACACCAGACTGAGCCCATTCACAGCGATTCAAGAGGTCAAAGGTCATAGAAGAGTTCAAAGGGCATCCACCATGAGCCAATGGACGGCTTTGGAAAGATCAAGAACAACATTCACATTTGACTGTTTTTTAAATTTCTTTCTTCACACTAAATTCTAGCAGAACTGATGAAAACTCGTGAATGAGCGATGCTGGCCAGTGGTGAGGCGAATGCTCCTTTGGCTTGGTCCTTTTTTTCCAAATACACTTTATGAATCCATGACAGGAAGCAGAAGGAAAGCTGAGTGTTTTTGATATCCAGTTTTGTGTTTTCATCTTAAAGGTTAGGAGAATGGAGTGGTTCAGCTCATATAAATAGATAAAAGAAACAGCCAATCGGGTCTTTTCATGAGGGAGCCTCCTCTCTGCTGCTGTTTGTTGCTGTTTCAGCCCACTAGGTTGTTCTTCCCATCAGCTCAGATTAGAACCCTATTTCCTGTGTAGTTGTTTGGGTCAAGGCCCTGAAATGTGTTTCCTGCACCAGATAAGATTAGCCCACTCGGCTGTTTTGGGCTGTCATACGAACACACACACCAGGATGGATAGTGATGAAGATGCTGACAAAGAAAGTGAAATGGGTCGGCCAACAGGAAAAATCTTCCAAAACATGCCCCTTGTAGAAGTGAGCATCAATCAAACTTATCTTTGTAAATATGTCCTCAAAAGAACTCCCACACATTAAAGAATTCCATAAGGGCAACTTCAATTTTAAACACAGGGAGAAACAGAAAGAAATAGGACAAGAAAGTCAGGGGGGGGGTGACTGAGTGAGGTTTGTGGTTCCAAGATGTGAGACAGCAGGGGGAAGGTGACTCAAGAAGCAGTGAGATGTAAAGGTAAAGACTCAGGAGTGAATGAGTGCACAGTACATCAAAGCACCATAAATCAACAGATAGTGGATTAGAGGCTTTTAAAGGGTAAAACTACTTCAAAACACTGCTGCGGTGATGAGTCACACAAGTCAGTGAGTACGTGTGTGCACATGTGTCATGGTAGAATAACACACACAATTTAATGTGCTACAATTTCTCTACGGGAACAGAAACAGAGTGAGATGTTGGATATACAAGCTGCTATGAATGTGTATCTGTATGTGTTCATTTCTCAGATATTAAATATGTATGTGATAATGTGTATAAATAGTTAAGTTTTACGTTTCGGGTGATGGTTTAGGCCAAACTAAGCCCTAAACACTATGTAGTTAGGTCGAGACACTGACAATAAGCTATGTAGTTGGATTTAGGAAAAGACACATCATCTCTGCGCAACATAAGAGACCAAATGGCATGAAATGATCTGTGGATTTGCGATAACTGTGAGGCTTTAACAAGTTGGCAGGAGTTTTGAAGTAGTCTAAAATGCCTCATTGTTTGTCATTAATTGTTTTCCTCTTTCATTCATACACTCCATATACAGTATGACTCTTTCAGCTCAGGTGCCTTCCGTTTATCTTCTGCAATCTTTCTACAGCTTCACTTCCCTGTGTTAAATTCAACAGATTGAACATGATGTTAGAGAGGCACACACCTGTGTCTATATAAGGTCTCACAGCCCACAGTGCATATCTGACCAAATGCCAAAGAAAGAGACCACATTATGTATTCTTGGCAGTTTCTATATCACAGCATCTATATAACTGTCACAGGTATGTACATTTTACAACACAGGGTTGCATAATGACATGTAAGTTCTTCATTCCACACACAAATAAGGCATATATACAAGTGTGTCATTTTAGAGTAAAATAAAACCTTGAAGAAATTATTATTCAACGGTTCTTTGTTCCATTAAGAGTTCCATTAAGAACCCTTTTTGGCAGAAAGAACTCTACATGTATTGCTTAAAGCACGGGTGCTAAAAGATCCTCATCCTCAAATGTTCAAATGTTTACCCATGTTTCAAATGGCATCTTAAGTGTAGATGTATTTAGAATCTCCTTAAATAATTTTACTTGTATTCTGCCATAGTTGAAGATGGATGGATAGATAGATACATAGATAGATCTGTTTCTCAGTGGAGATCTTCATTGTTTTGTTTTGTTTCTTTTTTAGGACTAGGCTTAATCCATTTTATGGAACACTAATTTTATTGTTACAATCACACATCCTACGTGGGCCAGGAGTGGGCCAGTCAACTGAGGACAAGAGAGAATGAACCTGTAACATATTTGTTTTGGTGGTGGGAGGAAACTGGAGGTTAGGAAACACACATGAACAGGATGAGCACATGATAAACGTGATAAATGGTTTGGGGGAAATCATTTAAGACGTGAGAATATGCGTGGGAATATAAATAAAACATGAAGGATAATAATAATCATGACTCAAAATCTTTATTTGAAATGGGTGGGTAATGGGAAGCTGGGTGAATGGAAGCTGTTGCTAGGGTGGGATGTTCTTTTAATACCCATTGGGCTCTGCGCCTGAGCCTCACCAATGTTACCCATTAGATGGGTCTTTTTACTTAAAGTCAATGATCAGCTTCTTGTTTTTCTTCGACATTAGCAGTAGGTTGTTCTCTCTGCACCACCCTGCAAGATTGTACATTTTTTTCATCATATGAAGAATTTGCCGTCATGCTATGTAGTGTTGGCAGGCTTTATATCACAGCATGTGTATCAAAGACGTTCAGTGTCAAACATGTGGCTGTATGCATCAGTCATGTTCCACGACACAGTGACACAGTATGACGATACAAGAACACCACAAGCTACACAGAAGTAATCACACACCTCCCTGACAGCACAGTATAGATGTCACAAGCTTAAAAGGAGTGTAAATAACTGTATGGTATTAGCTGTCCTGACATCGTGTTCCTCTCTGTAGCTGTTTTGTATTCTAACCAGCGGTACATGTTCCCTCTGTAAATGTGTCACATCTCGTGCGTTCTTTTTAATCAAACGTGAGTGCTCCCATCCCTCTCTTTGAAGTAGTGACATTGTGTACTAGAAGTATTCAAATGGAGGGACAGCAGAGAACACTTCTGGGTGAAAGGTTTTAGAAGAGGAGAGGAAGGAGGAGACAGTGGTGGAGGACAGTCAGCCAGAGGAAATCCTCCTCCCTTGTCCGTCTTCCTCTCTTGTTTTTTTTTTGAGTGTTTTTTGAGTGTTTTTGCCAGAACTGTTATGGGATCTCCTGTTCCACACATATTTGCCATGCTGCCGTTTGCCTGATAGAGGCTGGTTGGTACATGTCACAGTAGTAGCTCCTACCTCTCTCTAGGGAATGTTTTAGTCCAGGGTCAGAAAAACACAGGCCTTGTCATGGAAGTGTCTCACTCACTCACAGCAGCCATGTGTGAAGGAAGGGGCACGTACAGACCGGTCACACTGTGTGTGTGTGTGTGTGTGTGTGTGTGTGTGTGTGTTCGGTAGCAGAAGCAGAAGGCGCCTGCAGCTGGGCTTGGCTTGGATTTGTTTCCAATCTGTTTAGTTCTCCTAACATGGCTGCCCTTTGGCTAGTCCAATCAAAAGCAAGAGCTGTGGAAACAATCCTGTGTGCTCCTCACACCTACTGAGTGCTTATCTAAATGGGATGAGACCAGATCAGGGCTATCAGGGCTGACTGAGTAGGGCTTTTGTATTTAAAGTTTAAGTATTTAAAGGATGGCGGTTTTAAGCATTGTTTGCATTTGTTTATCGAGCATATTCCCTTTGTTATAGCATAGAGTCACGGTATATGATGCAGTGCTAATTTTAATGCTTAACGCAGCTCTTAACATGGAACATTTAGCCCTGCGTCTCCTATATATCAGAACCTTTGCTTATTCAACTGATGAACCTACATTTTTGAACATAAGTGATTTGAGTTATTCAGAATAGTCTGATTCCTCACATGCTGTTGGCTTTTGACAGGATTTCTTTTTTTGTATTCCACATGGGCATTATTATGCAATCTCAGACCACCTCTGCATGTTTCCTCTCATGTACTTCCTCTTTGTCCTGTTAATGTCTTTCTTCCAAAATCTGTCGGCTGTCACACCAGCTTCCAACCAAAGCAACGACCACGTGATAATGATGACGTGATTGATATTTACAGGCTTTGGAAAATAGGCATATTGTCAGGGTTTTTAATTAATTTAAAGAATGAGCAAATCCATGGTGCTGATTGGCTGTTCCTCTCTGAATAATCATATGAAGTCAGTCTGTAGTTCACAGTAGTCGGCTGTCATGAATAAACACTTGAGACACTTTGCTGTAAGCTGGAGTGAACTGTCTCGTGCTTTACTGTTAGCGATTAACATGTTAACTAATTAGTGAGGTTTGTAGAGTATCCTGGAATGTAATTATCAGAACCTTCATAAATACAGATCCAGACCAAACTCAATGTGGAAAATGTGGAACAAACTGTTCCATTCCTCATACCCTGCTTCACCTTTTTCATGCCGACCCCACCCTAACCTGCATAGCTAGCCATTATCCCAAATGATTATCTCTTCTTCAATGAGATTCACTCAAGTGCATTCCCATGATGTGCATTGGCAGGTCCTTGAAACGTGGCCCTTGGCTTCAGGGGGCCAGTATTCACGTCTAATCCCGCTAAAATAAGACAGACAAGATGGATTAAGAGGAAGATAGAAGAGAGAGCTGGGGAGAAAGAAGAGAAACAGGGAGGAGTGAGTGAAAGGATGAAAGACATTATGAGAAAGAGAGTTATTAAATTCCATCCTCTTGTGCCACAGGGTTAGTAATGTTCTGTCAGCACTTGGCGAGTGTATCTGGCTCTGTCGTAACCACCTTCACCTTTTCATAGCTACAGCGTGTGTGATTTAGTATCAAGTGGAAAACCTGATGATTTATGATTGTCTCCAGTGTAATTCCATCAGTGACACCCACCTAACGGGCTGCAGGAGAACATCAACAACCTGTCCGGCCCTGACTAATTGCTTTCATAACATCATAAATAGTAGCTCAAATCTCTGTCATCCAGTGCCTTTCTTGCAAGCTGTTCATGTTCAGAGCAGCTGTATAAGTCCCCATCTGAGAGCTGCACTTGTTACACGATGGCGTGTGCAAATAATAGCAAACGAGAACTTTTCATATTAAAATATAAGCTTTAATAACCTGAAATCTTGTGAGGTGATATCAGCGGCTTCTGATTTAATGACAATGAACAAAGGGTGGGTGTTGTGACCTTCTTTTTTTTTAATATATATTAGGTATAACAAAATTAAAAGCGATACTCCACTCAGTGTGAGGGAACATGTGTAAGGGAACTGGCAATGTGAGGAAACGTATCTTAAGAAAGACAAAAATAAAAATCGGATGTGTTTAGTAAGAGTGGAAGTGAGGTATAGGCTGTCGAGTTGGGTCGACCATTCATATACCATGGCTCACAGTCATCGACTACGTAGTTCTGTACCATCAAAAGTTTGTCATTTTAAAGCCGTAACCATACACCTGTGTGGATGTGACATTGTTCATCGTGTGTTGTGGCAAGTAGGTCTTCCAAGTGTGTGTGCTAAAATCAAAATGTGTGTGTTTGTCACAGCAATGATGGTGTTACAACATCCATGTCGTGTGTCACTGGTGCCGCTGACGAAGCTACTACTATGAATCTAACCAATGTAGGAATAGCATATGGGAGGGATCCTATAATGATTGGATTAATGATTAAAGGTACTTGGGTTAAAATGGATTTTAGCTGTGGAGGAAATTGTCATAATAATGATAATAATTCCATAATTCCTCTAATCATATGGTTATTATATTGAAGTTAGAGGGATGGACTACAGGTTTGCTTTTCTGTCAGTGGATCAGTTGCAGCTTGCACCAGCTTCATGACTCATTACACATACACACATCATCTACAAACAAGAATTATCTAATTTTGCCCAAATATGGCACCACAGCAACCTAAATATAAAACCAAATACAGGATATTTCACAGAACTGAGCTGTGTGTGTGTGTGTGTGTGTGTGTGTGTGTGTGTGTGTGTGTGTGTGTGTGTGTGTGTGTGTGTGTGTGTGTGTGTGTGTGTGTGTGTGTGTGTGTGTGTGTGTGTGTGTTTTGATTGCGGGCCCTGGGCCATACGGTACTTTACTTACCCTCACATCAACAGGAAACTGTAAAGCTTCAAGTACCACTCTGAGCCTGACTCATCTTTAATAGACCCCTCTGTATGTGGAAGTGAGTGTGTTCATTCTCTTTAATATATGTGTGTGTGTGGGTGTGTGTATTTATGTCTGTCTAATGGGCGCTGGGCACAGACACATGTTTGTGAGACGAGCCCTTTGGTATAATAATGGTTGTTTCTCAGTTCAAACTGTACGAGGACATTTACAGGACAGTCTGGCTCCGCTCCGACATCTGAAGCAGAGTTAACCTTTCAGCACTTAAACATGGACTGCACCCCACGGATTGTTTTACTAGTCATAAGAGGTACCACTCAGCACATGAGAACAGTTATGTAATGTGTCAAGCATGGCAAAATAACACAAATGAAGTCATAGTGATGTCATAACCTTGGGCTTAGAGACTGTACACTTATAACAGAAAGCCAGCATACAAACTGGAGGTGAAGAGTTTGTGATGGCGTGTCTATACAGGAGACATCGTCCATCTTACGTGGGTCTGACAGACCAGATGACGCGTCTATACTGATTAATACAGCTGTGCTGAGTGACTGCCACCTGAACCATCATTTTACACATCAAATATATATTTTCTCCTGTTTTTTGCTTGTAACTGTAAGAATAACGTGTGTTTGGTTCCGAGTGCTGCCACAACGTGGGTGACACTCAACTGCAGTGTCCATACTGTGCCTGAACTCATCCTGTGGCACAGCTGGGTTAGAGGACTACAGCTGCTGCTGCTCTGCTTGCATGCTTTAACATGCTTAAAATGTTCATTATCTTGTAAATTTGAAAATAATCTTGTGGCTTTCTTTAGTAAAGGAGCAAACATTTTATCATTTTACTTTACATTGTCCTCATATGGTGCATGTTCATGAAAGATGTTTACATGTATGGTGTACTGCTGCTCTGTACTTGATGGAAACTTGGAGGCAATATGCTTTTTTTTTCATGTATGCCTCTAAACAAGAACAAAATTTCAAGACTCACGTGACAACAACTGACTCTAATCAACAGATGAAGACCATGTGATGCACTCGGAAGGTCTGCAGGAAGCGGAAGTAGACCATATATATATCGAGTAAACTCAAACTCCTGTTTCCAAGGTCTAGATGAATTTTTACACACACTGTTTAATCATTCCCTCACATACAGCCTCTCTCTCCTGCAATAAGAACATACGATTGCAGTTTGAAAAGTGTCCTCTTTCCAACACATATTCCAAGTTTATGTCCAGGATGGGTCTGAAACAGTTCAGCACCAGGTTGGATTTTTTTGCACTTTAGATGAAGTGCAGCTGGGCTCATTAACATCCATGATCTCAGCAAGTACTTAACTGAAGTGAGTAATGGTGGTGACACAAAACTTAGCCTGAAGGTAATTTTCAGTTGTAAATATCCCTCCGTGTGTGTGTGTGTGTGTGTGTGGGTGGATGTTTATGTTCATCCTCAGTTCATTTAGCAAAGAGCAAACTATAGTAATTTGAGAGCTATGACAGTTTCATTCAACAAACCCGGAAACCTGGTCGCACGGGGATGTGCATGCAGACACACACACACACACACTCCCAGATTATATTGGTGTTTATGCTTCAGCTGGATGACAAAAGACACGAGGATGAGGAAAGAAAGAAAGAAGCAGAAAATAATAGAGAGATAGAAAGATTGATGGAGAAACACCTCTCAGCCTATCAAGGTCACAAACCTCCTCTTGTCTGTGAGGAAGTACCCAAGATAAGACATGCACTTTGGTGTGTGTGTGTGTGTGTTTGTATGCTTGTAGGTGAGCAGTGAGGTGCAGCTGCATGTGTACATAATCCTCTGTATCGCCAGCGTCCTGGGTGTGTCTGTTTGTTTGCAGTGTGTGTGCTTTCCTCTGCAGCCACATCAACTCCCTGACCCTCACAACCCTGCTGTTTCATTCTACTGCACCTTTTTAAACTGCTTTTTCTGCCAACGTAGAATGAGTGCTGCTTCTTCCTCCTCAGCCATGTTACACTGTAGCTGGGCAAAGCAGAGGGAAGCGGGTGGAACGTTCCGACAATTTCTGTAACTTTCTGAAACCATCAATCCAACATTCACCCCCAATTCACAGAGCCAATTCACTGTTGTGTGATGGTGGGAAAGTACGCAGGGTGTGAACGTCTCTCTGTAGCTCAATTTTTCATTTGGTACACAACCATCTCTGGCACCATTAAACACTTTTGCCCTCAACGTGTTATCTGTACACAAGCAGGAGCCAGCTCCTCCAGTGAGCCTTTCATTAACCCATGCATGGTTACCACTGGCAACTGGGAGTAACTGTGGCCTTTTGCTCAAGGACACTTCAAGGTATGAAGAAGTTATATGCCACCTGTCGTTAATGTGTTATTGACAAATTGGCTCAATCAACATTATGCAGTCTGCCCCATTTTCCTAAAAGTGTGAGACATTCATGTGTAAGACACTGTAGACATGATCAGTGACACAAACCCTTTGTCAGTTCTGAGATAGGAAATCCACTGAACCTCATGTCAGCTCTTCATTGGCTACTGTGTTTCACTCTCACACCTCTGTTAGTCAGTGTCAGTGCTCTACCAATGTAACGGCATCTATCCTTGATGTATCAAGTGATATATTATGGATGAAAAGCTTATTCTCTGGATTTTAGAGTCTTTCATCTTTCATAAGCAGTCTTTGCCAGGCTTGAAGTTTAGTGTTGTAAATAAATTGTCCTCTTTTCTGCTATGTAGAGCACGCTTGGTCACATGAACCTAAGCTACACTTTGACCCTTCACTCAAGTCTGACAGCAACATCATGGAAAGAACTATTCATGTTGCTGATCAACGAGCAAACAACTTGACCAGCTCAGAAACTATAGTTGATTAATACAAATCATTTTGATAGCACTAGAAGTGCAGAGTCAGAGTAAAGCAAGAACCAAAAGGCCACAGCCATGCTGTAAATACAGACACCTGATGTTTAACCCTAGACCACTAACGTCGGGTGATTTTCACCCACATGGCTGTGGTCATGTGATGTTCATTGTGTTTCATTGTGTCTTTTCTCTTTTTTTTTAAGGGTTTTTTTTGTTAACAATTCCCTGATTTGTCACCAATTTCAGAGCCTTTTTATAGGGTCCCCCCATGATAATTTTTTTTCGTTTTATGAGACGTATAGGGGAAAATACTAGATTACTTCAGTTTGCCATGTATTGTTGTACTTTAATGCAAAGTATTTCTTTATCGGGTATGTTATATTGGGTAAAATATACCCGACGTTGGTGATGGTGTTACTAACAGTGTTAGGTTAGTGTTCTAGGGTTAATCGGTATAATGCCCTTTTTGCCATCTTAGTCTAGCATGTCTGCACGATAACATTTACCATTAGTTTTAAACACAAAGCACAGCTGAAGCAGATGGAAACATAAAGGGATCACCTTTATTCATTTTATTTCTACACCAGCTGTAGCTGTTTAGACATTTCACACAAAACCTCATGGTGCAGCTACAGAGAAAGTCAAGGATCACCAAAAGTCATTAGGATTCATCTACAAATTTAATGGCAATCCTAATAGTTGTTCAGGCATTTCAATCTGCACCAAAGTGGTGGACCAGCCAGCCAACATTGGCTAAAAGTGATGATTGTCACTAGCAGGGGTGTAAAGAGGGTCAGAACAGTCCGAAACAGCGTTCCGACACCTTCCATTCTGCCACCATAAAGCATCACGGAACCCCATTTTTCCTGTCAGCGCCCATGTTAAACATGTTGGAGCAGCCACACAGTCTCTGTGAGCAGAGCAACTCAGTTATGGCTCATCGAAAGATTCAACATGTTGTGTACTTTTTGTGCAACACACTAGGGTCTGGGTGATCTGTCATTCACCTGTCAGCCTGTCTAACTCTTTGGCCCCTCGGATGCACTTGTGTAAGAACTGGTCAGACTAATGATTAACTTTAACTCATCACACAAATATGAAACGGAGAGATAGAGACACTCCGTAGTCTGGAGGTGAAAACAAATGAATACTCTTCTGAAAACTTGTCTGTGGCTACAAAGGTTGCTCGAAACGTTTTGCTGCTTGTTCATTTGCAGAGGACAGCAGGTGGAGCTTGGAATTGCAAAAAAGTACAAAAACTTTTTATGCCAAGTACCATAATTTCAAGTTGAGTCATTTTTTATTTATATTGCCCAGTATCACAATTTGCCTTAGGAGGCTTCAAAATGTATACAGCACTCAACACCCTCGGTTCCAAGACCTTCATTTCAAAAATGGAAGAAACAGAGGACTGATCGCTCGTCTAGGGGGGACAGACATGTCGTTTTTGTTGCATGTACAGAACAGACCAACAGAAATTCACAGTACATTACTACAAATTATGATGGCAAAATGTCTGATACATGTAGATTTTAAAATGAATATGGATCCATGAATATGTTGAGCAACTTCAAGTCTCTTCAAAGAGAAATACTGGAGTTTTCCTTATGAAGGGGTGAAGCACCTTAAAGTCTGTCACTGAAAATCTGTCACGAACAGGGAGCCAGTGAAGTGAAGCTAAAATTGGTGTCATATGATCAGATTTTCTGGTTTTAGTTTAGATTCTAGCTGCAGCAGTCTTGGCCGTTTAATGACTTTTAGTGCTAGCGCGTGGCAGACCAGACAACAAAACATTACAATAATCAAGTCTGGATGAATAGTCGTGATTTAGGATCACCGAGAAGTGGAATCGGTTGTAAGCAAAATGCCACTTAGCACTTAAGTAATTGCAGTTTCAGAGGAATGATGGGACCTGAAAGCAGAAAGCAGGCTCAAAAAGATTTCTGTTAACTACGTGGGCTGAAAGCTGCTGAGACACAACTCAGAGACTTGGAGACCCTGGTTTAAGGTGTGGTTTCTTTAAGTAGATGTTTCACAGCAGCAGTCTTAGCAGTGATACATTGTCAGTATTCAGGATTGTATCCCAGAGATGGCCAGAGATTTTTGAAAAGTTTAGCTGGCAGGGGGTTGAGAAGGCAGCGAGGTGATTTTGAAACTAAAATCATATCAAGAGATAGTCTCAAAATTTATAACAACTGAGTCCACGTGGGATTGAATGAATGAATGAATATTGAACAACTGATTCTGCAGAAGCAGCTGGAGATGAGGAGGTAATTTAGGATCTAATCTATTAATCTAGCTAATCTATTTTACTACAGAAAAAATCTGAAAGCTGTAAAGGGACACGCCAAACAATGGCTTTTGAGGAAGTTGTGTCTAGGAAATCTCAGATTGTGTTTATTGTTTCTGATTAAGTTGCAGACAGCGGCAGAGCTCGCATGTAATTCAGTACACTATATGTCATGTGAGGAACTTCTAGTTTTAATTTACGTCATTTACGTTCCCATCTCCTGCAGGTATGCTTAAGGTCGCGTTTCATCTGTAAACCAGGGTGTAAAACTCCTTTAACATCGAGTTTTGGCAGAAAGATGTGCCGCTACATCCAGGAGGGCAGAAAGGGCTGAGTTTTATTCACTAGTACAACTTTTAACAGGCTCTGTTCTTGTCATAAAAGCACATTAACTGCATTTAGTGAGCAATAGCAAGTGAATATTGAAACTTACAATTAAGTAACAAACTCTGAGATAAAATCTTCAAATTCCTCTGAAAATTCAGGATTGGGGTCAGGCAGTTTATAGTGGATGGAGATTGTTTTAATACCAGAGCCTCAAATGAATTAAAAGTAATATATTTGTTGGAGGTTAAGATGGAAATGGGCTTACAGATTAAAGTCACCCCATCAGAGAATTAAAACAAGGAGTGAACAGCAGCTATAAATCTCACTGAAGTCAGCCTATCTGAACATTTCTGTCTTGACAAAATGTGGCTGCTAAACTATGCCTATAATTAGGAAACAGCGTTGATATGTCGGCTTTGGTTGCAAAGGCGTACTGCAATGAACACCTCAGCTTGCATGGACGAGTGCGTGTTTGAATGCCAGTGAAATTATTTTGTCCGTCAAAGAGCGAGGCAGAGAAGAATCTTGACAGCTTTTTGCAGAGTTATACAGTAGCTTATTAAGAGAAACATGATGCTTGCATTCGTTTCTGC